>NC_132814.1:22394212-22694212 GCF_048594095.1 Paramormyrops kingsleyae | reverse complement strand
TGGGAGGAAATGCTCAAACCCAAGTAACACCATGAAGGTGACAGGCTGGTGAATTTAGGCCCCATTTAGGTGAATGATTCACCGGAGATGGGGGGCAGATGGGAGGGGCGTGACTCTCCGGAGCCACCAGGGCAATCATGGAGGGGTCAGGATTTCCCAGTCAGGCGTATCTGAATGACGGGGATTCCCCAGGGGGGCTTGGCTGCAGTGACGCAGGCGGGATACCTCTGGGGGGCTCGCTGACACTAAACAGGGACCTTCCATTCATTTCTATGAGAAAAAACCCTCATCCCAATCACATCACCCGCAACCCCCACCCAGCCCTAACCTTAACCAAAAGTAACCAAACAAAATACAAAACATATGGCATTTTTACTTTTATCATGGCATTTACAGATTTTTATAAAATTGAGGTCATCCAAATGGGAACCTGAAAAATGTCCCCAAAAGTAAGTTTCCGGTTTTACCACACTTTGGGGGCATTCTGGCCCCTAAACGTGATCTATGCAAACTGTCACACACACACACACACACACATACACACACACACACACAGAGCATAGATGTGTGGCCAGAGAGATGACAAAATGGTGCTGATGTATTTTAGCAGAGTGACATCGATGTTCATTGATAAATTAGACCATTCAGAGTGAAAAGGTCAAAATAATTGGGTTAATAGCTATAAACCGATGACAGACATGTCCAGTAAAGTGTGCTTTACGGAATGGTCTATGGGAGACAATGCAAAGTGGGTGTAATAACCACTGCACTGTAGACCCACATGCTACATTGGGAGATGGTATTAGATAAAGGTGTTGGGATAAGATGAAGAGGATGGGTGACAGAACTGCCAGACAGTAGGAGCATAGGCAGACCACAGTTTGACAGACCACGTCAAAATCTCCTTAAACCTATGTTCTGAGAAATCGTTAATTCAGTAAGATGTGGGATTGTGGCACAACGCAAGGACTGAGGACCAAACGCCAGAGTCACCTCTGGATACGCTCATTGTGTGCTTAGATTACAGAGTGTGGGAAAGTGCTGGCTCAGGCAGGTGGGGGAGGAGGGGTCTTCAGGAAGACGATGGGCAGGGGTAGGGGTCAACGAGCTCATCAGCATGAACCTGTCTCCTTTATACCCTTCCCCCGCCCCCAAAGCCTCACCTGTCATACTCCACTGAAAACAGACTTTATGAAAAGAAAAAAAATAATAAGAACAAAATTGTCAGGATGTACGGGGCACGGAGCGGGAAACCAGGAAGAGGACTCGCGAAATCGGGTGAATACGGGGTTTAATCAAGGGAGAGACAAGCAGGAACATACAACCATTGCACAACATTAATGACTAATCTGAGGAGGGGCAGACAGACACTAAAATACACCAAAATAATCAACACAACTGGAAACGGGGATTCCACACGAGGCAAACGAGGGGGCGTGGCACATGGGAGGATCGGACGACCGGGTCATGACAAAAATAACAAATATCAGTACCTGGGTGGAGCGCTGGGAGTGATGAGCTCCACCTTCCCTCTGATCGCACAGCCGCTCAGTACCTGGGTGGAGAACCGGCACCATTGGCTGCATGTATGAAACCGTTGGGCTGTTGGCAGTAAGCATGTGTCTGATACAGTCTGTATGAATATCACCAATGTAATGTTTGTAGGCCCTGTCATTGCATGTCCTCCCCTTCCACAGTATAGGTAACTTATCTCATGTGTGTGTAAAGATATAGGCTCACTGGTCTCAAACTTAGCTCTCCATGGTCATGATAAACTGTAATGAAAAAGCATGTATTGCAACGAATGCTGATATAAAATATGCAACATCCAGTCACCCAACCAATAGCCAGTTGAATGCTGAATTTTGCGTATGTAAATTTGGCTGTGGGCTTTTTTGAGGCCCCTCTGTCTTCCTGGGAGTCTTCCTCATTGGGGATTCTCACGTTTAATCGGTCTCTCTGATGGGCCGGGATTTGTCGCTGTCCAGCCCCGTGGTGCTGAACCTTTCCAGGATTCCAGGATTCCCTGCTACTCCACTATGCTCAGAACATCATGAATTCTGCCAAACCACCAGTGGTTTGTTGTTTCTCGGCCCCCCACTCAAAAAAGTCACATCAGCCCCCCCCCCCCCCCCCCCCAAACCACCAACCTCAAATGATTTGGAAACTAAATAAATAACTAGCAGGTGCAGTCAGGAGATGGTAGCCGGCTAGCTGGCTAGCAGGACATGACGCTTCAGCGTCCTCTTATTAAGGAATAGCCTATGGTTATTTAATATTTAGCGTTTAGCGTAGTGACTGTTTGTCAAACCTCAGGGGCCCCACAGAAATGTGTGGTTTGAGGCGTGGTAAACACTGCCATTGCAAACACCACGACTTTAGCTATCTTTATCATTAGCAAGCTAGCATTGTTAGCACCTGTGATGCTCAGCTAGACAGAGCAGAATGGCAGTTGCCCATTTTCTATGATTCTCTGCCTTTGTGTCTGACCCTTACAGTTCAGTCGTTAAAGCACCAAGGATTCTGTTTTCCAGCCTTTTCTGTTGTGGGCTCACCGGTCTGTAATTTCTGGGAAATCTGCTCTTATCCCTTTTTAATTTTAACCACGTTAACTCTGCACGTGGTGCTACGCTGAATGCGTACTTCATATTAACACAGTGCTCCAGAAATATTTCCCTGTTAGGAATGCCACACATTTCCTTAACAGCATGGTTTGCTGCCTGCTAACCTAGAACCCTGACATTTTTTGATGTTTTTATGCTGACTCCCATTGCTGCCAGGGATTGGCCCTGGGTCCCTGCAACCCCTTCTGAGATAAGCAGTTGGAGGATGGAAATATAATTCTGATTTTTGGAACGGTGAAAATCACTCTGCCAACCAGGGATTTGAACCAACAACCTCCCAATTACAGGCACAGCATCCTAACCGGCTGGTGCTTGGGGAATCGCAGACTTCCTTTACGTTGAAACAGCGGGAATAAAGTTTACAACTGTGTTTGCTCCTCTGATAAAATAAATGGGTAGATATGTCTCTCAGCAGGCAGTCAAGAAGTAAAGGATTCTCTTTTTTTTGCTGAGGAGGAGGAAGCAATAACTTTGTAGCTATGTAAAAAAATACTGGAGCCTATGAAGAACCGGACACACTGACTCTCACCAGGGAGGTTTCCTGCAGGGTATTACAACGGCCCACAAGGGCTAAATGAAGCAATGCAACATGGAAAAAATACAATGGTGCAGTGCTCTTCATGTAGTTAATTTATTCCAATCACTTATTTCTTTCAACAAAAAAGTGATCCTCTTTCTGAAACGTTGCATATTTTATTTGCCACAATAATGAATAAATCATGGCATAAGGTAAAAATTATCTAAGGAATGCACTCAATTTCAGAATTTATAAACATTTTAGTGAGTAGATGGATATACAAAGAGAAACTTTGAATAGACCGAAAAATATTTTTCATTCTTGTAGGTTCTGATTTCCTTAAAGGCAGAGGACCAATGATATTTATTAATAAGCATTTTTCATCTCTTGAACGTGAAAGATGCGATTGGTAGGTTTTATGGGTCATACAGGAGTGAGCGCATGAGCTACAAAACGAGACATACTTCGTTTCCCGTCTCATACATATTCGAATAATCATTCTACAAGATGAGAGATAAGAAAATGTTCTTCTCGTATGATGCATGACTTTGGCATTTGCGGTTTTATTACATCGGCTAACGCGTTCTTTTAGCGAACACATTGCGAAAACAAATTGAGTTCCTACAATTCTTTTATCTGATGCTTTTATCAAAGCAATTCGCAGTAGAAGGAAGGTTTGCAATTTACGTTGGCACCTTGGGATTCGGACCCATGCCCTTTGCATTTCTGGCATAATGCTGTACTTCTTATGCTAGAGGAGTTCACTTAACAGACAGAAAAAAGGCAAAGAGAGAGGTACTTCTGTTCCAATCTGCTCCCACTTCCTGTTTCTCAGTGCCTTGTTGCTCATGTGTGAAACCATAAGTGTACTAAATTAAAATATGAGAGAGGGTGGGGGGAGGGGGGTAGTATAAGGATTAGGGGAGTGTGGCTTCTTTATTTATGCCCACGATTATGAAAGTAACATGACATCCCACTGAATCCTGCAATCTTTATTGTACAGCGAGATCAAATTTTAATTGCGTTTTTATGGAGAATTGTTCCACAGAAGCAGAGATCGCTAAGCCACCTAGAAGCACGTCGAAATGCACGAGAGAATGAGGATAAAATAATTGGGGTTCATGTAATTACGGGTATGAGTAGAGCTTGGGGGGATGAATATTGTACAGTTTCCGGAGACATGAGACTCAAACTGCTTGGGACTGGAGTTCCTGACTATGCAGATTTATATAGCCCATCATGGAGTTCCACACCACTAAGCTTTAGTTCAGGTTTATGAATATATTTCTATAAAAGGAACAGTTTCTGACACGCAACTCATGTGTGACCCATCGTCGCCTCCCTTCAGTCTGATTCCGCTATTACGGCCTAAAAAAATGACTAAACCGAGAGCAATTTGCGAGAAGTTTTTGAGTTAAACGACCTCACCGCGTTCGCCATTTCCCCCCTGTCTGTGTGACTTAATCAAATGAATTGCCTGTCTGAAATATTTATGGCTATTTTGTGTCTAATTCACAGAAAAAGCATTAAAATGAACAAATGTGTCACTCTTCTTGAAAACCAATATTGGTCCACCGTACAGGGCTTGATTGTGTACAGTGTTATTTCAATGGCGAAAAATTCCACTCAAGCTCAGGGCTACTTGAAGCCGAACTTCCCCGAGGAAAGAACAGGCAGGAACTTCACATGGAATTACATAGCAGGAGGACATGATAAGAAGCGGCGTGTTAAGGTAACTGAGGTCTGGTTTTTCCAGCCATCTGAAACCACCCATATTCAGCGATGGGCTTGTTGTCCCTGGGGCCCCACTCAACCCCCCATCCGCCCGAACTACAGGGGCGCCCGAACTACAGGGGCGCCCGAACTACAGGGGCCCCACACTAAAGTGTGGTGGCTGGGGATACGCCCTGGCCCTCACAGGGCTCATGCCTGCTCACGCTACAGGCAAACAGCAGCTCATCTAAGTGCACGTCTTTGAGCTGCTAGAGGAAGGCAATGCAACTCAGGGAGAGCGTGCAGCTCCTCTCGTGCCGAGCATAAGCAGGCCCCCTGGAGGCCGCAGACAGAACTGCTACCCTATGAGCCAGTCTGGCTCTTCTATATGTCTGAAATTCTTCAATTATAGGCCATAAATGGAGTAAAACTGCAGAACTGCACAGGGCTGCTCACTCATATAATTATATGAAAAGCGGGTGATTTTACAAGGCAGACTGTTAAGCAAAGAGCTGGAATTTGTCATCCCGAGGAAGCCTTTCTGTGGCTTTATAAGCAGAGATATTTTTCCCATAATGGGGATTTTAGCCATTGAGCAGATGTTGGCTGAGTGCTACACACCACTGGCAGAACAAGATCAGTGCGAAACAAACGAACGTAATGAATGTCTAAGCTGCTGGTGAACATTCACCAGCCCAGCCACTGGGACGATAATAAGGTGGGGGGGCCGAGGGCCTCATGACCCCCCCCCCCAGTGTTAAACATACCTCATTTGTGACACAGCCAGGGAATTTAATTACTGAGGGAAGCAGGGGCTTTACAGCTGTGCAGATGGGGCCCCCATATTTTGTCATCCAAAACGGGTCCCTTTGTCGGGGGCCTTGGATGAGAGACAGATTCTTCCCCAGCAGGGTTCACTTAACCGGATATTTAGTTCCGTAAGGCCCCTGGTGAGGGGGGGCAGGGTGGGGCAAATGTTTTATGGGCCAGGTGGGGGATAACCCCCCCCCCCCCCCCGCTATTTTTAATCCACATCAATAGTAGGTGCCGTCCCTTCCCTGATGAGGTTCGAATCTCTGTCACGTGTGGACAGTGAGACCAGCCTTCATATCAATGATTGTGGTGGGATTTTGTTTTGTACAAATTGATTCTATTGGAGTTATTGGAGTTTATTAAAAAAAAAAAAACTTTTAGATGATGCTTTTATGTAATAGGATGGAAAGTTTTGAGAAAGCGACATTATCTAGGGCCTGGATGAGGGGTAAGGGCTGTCTTGGGGATTTGAACCAATGACCTTGCAACTACAAGGACAGCATCATGACCCCGTGAACCGCTTATCATGGGGCGGGCATCCAAAGATATCTATCCCCATGTTAATCTTCTGGTCAGCTGCACCTTGTAAGCACAAGATCCTTATTCACGAAGTCGTTTCAGGGGTTTCACGGCATTGAACTTGGAGTGTTGGCACAGAACCACAGTAATGGCTTTTTGACATTTTTGTAAGAGCTCCTTTTCATGTTTTGTCCACGTTCAGCTTGTGGAATCTCCCCCCCTTGATGTCATTTAGCTCCTCGCTTGCGTAAGCCATTGCAGAAACCACTTCTACACTTTCATCTCTGTGGTCATCGAGACATCTGAAGGGCATCTTTGGATGGAGGCTTCAGTACATTCAAGGACAATATTGAGAAATATCGATTGTTGTGTTTGCCTTCGTTCTGAATGAACTGAATCCCTACCTTGATCCAATAGAATGAGAGATTGACTGTCAATACACACACACATTATTAATCTTGGTGGGGTATCAGTCTTAAATGGGTCTGAAGGCAGTAAATAATCATAACCTATCTTGGGGTTTGCTGAACTTTGATGGATTAACAAAAGGCTTTATTCCGAGAAGGCAGACGGTATTGTGTTTGTGCTGTGAAAGTCGAGCAGAAATGGCACAGGGGCGATGTCTTTCATTGATATGGGACCAAAAAGTTGCACAGAAGAATTTCTCAAAAGTGCTTTTCTTTGCGTTTCCTTGTATTAACCAGAGGACAAAGTGATATAAGCTGCATCCAGTTGAATTCACTCTGCACTGATCTAATCATAACAGCATCCTTATGTATGTTGTACAGCTCTGAAACAGAACCTACGCCTTGTATAACGCTATAGAGTTTTCAGGATTTTGACCGGAATGGCCACCCTATTCTCAGTTTTATTCTGTAATAGTTCGGAGGAGCAGAACGTTTAAGTTAACAAGCAAGTGGAGCTAAATGGTTGCAGTTGAATATGCAGGCAGGGCAGGGAGGTTCAGGTATTGCGCGACTCAGCATAGTAACAGTGGAGACATGCGATCTAAATGATTTAAATATGGCGACTTGAGGTACCCTAAGCTGTGTCCCTGCAATTCAGGGGCTGCATCCTTCTAAAGCTGCATTCGAAGACCAAACGCGTCACAGCGGCGTGACGAGGCTGTCCCATTTCAAAGGCTCCTTCAAACGCGGCTTAGAAATGCGTTCTTCTTTTACTGAGCCGTGAAGGATCCACCCTTATCCCAAGATTCATCACGCGGATTTTTAGAAGGAGTGGGCTAAGCATCTATGTCTGTGATTCGAAGGTCGCCGGTTTGAGCCCGGCCTCCGCATGTCTCTGGTTCCTTGACAAAGGCCCCTAACCCCCAGGTCCCCGGGCGCTGCTATGGGTGGCTGCCATTCGCGGACAGCTTGCTGTCACCTACAGAGAGCAAGTTGGGGGAGGCATAAAGAGAATTTCCCTGTGGGGATCAATAAAGCATCAATTATTATTAATTATTATCTACAAAGGCTCTTAAACCGTGTCCTACAATGGGTACAGCCCCTGAATCGGGTCACAACTACAGACTGGAAAAAAATAAGGGACCACAGCACATTTTTTTTTCTCATTTCTCAATTTATGAGTGTGCATCTGTGAATAATGTTTTTTTTTTTTGCAAACTCCAGCCTGGTTCTTCCCTGCTTCTCATTGATGAAGGGCTTCTTCCTTGCTTTATGGGACTTCAGTCCTGCTTCTAGGATCCTCGTACAAACGTGTCCTAACAGTGCACTTCACACCACTACGTGTTTCCCATTCTTTTTGAAGGTCACTTGACGTCATCCCATTATTCATGAGAACCTGTTGGACAAGCTAACGGTCATCTCTTGCGTTAGAAAGTCGCTTCTGCCCTTCATCTGTCTGGTTTCTGATTGTCTCCTTATTCTTGTGTATTGCTCTTAGAAATTTTGAACCTTGATGCGTCCTGATGCTCAGTATAGCCTTCTGCCAGCAGAATCAGAACCATAATTTTGTTGTTTCTGTCTTTGGCTTTGTTGAAAACTCACATAAAATGTGCTGCTAATTCAATTTAGCACGTCTTGCTTACCTAACTCGCTTGTAATTGCGATTTTGTTCAGTCAAAGTTCTTTTTCATGTGGAGTTTCTGTTATTTGATGTGACGGGTTCTTGGCTAGGTAACCATTTACGTTTATTTCATTTAGCAGACATTGTTAGCGGGTATACAAATGAGGCAATTAGCACATTACAAATATATGGCTGTCAAGCAGTCGACTAGGCGTACGTGCAGCTAGGCTGAGCTTCCAGTGAGCGCCTGGATACATGAGTGTAAACAGTATTGGAGCAGGAGCTACACAACATCTACCAAACTAAGCAAGACCCTAATAAGATTAAGCTATTCAGATCAGCATAAAGTGCGACATTCAGGGAGCATGGAGCCATATCAGGCTAGCAGAGCAGTTCCTGGAATCGATGGGTCATGAGGTCTTTCTTGAAGGTGGAGAAGGAATCTGATGACTGGCAAAGGTTCAGCAGCTCAAACAAAATGCTAACTAACGGGGACTGATAAGATGAAAAAAGGAAATAGAATTAAATTTCTTAATTGAACATGAAATGTTATACATGTATATGCTGGTATATTCCTCATTCATTAGCAAATATTAGCATTTCTTCGCTCAGATAGTATATGCCTCCCAGCCTAATATGTTTAATGCCTGACTGATGTGAAACATTTCTTTGATGTTTTCTTGTAAGGCCACTAAAGACACTTGAAATATTAACACAAAATTCCACACACAGAATGGTGCTGATGGAAATTTTACCTGAATTCCTTATCCAGGGAATTGCGAGGCACACCGCTGTTATATAAACACTGTGATTCGCTCTTTTTTCACATTTCATTAAATTTGAAACATGTCCCACTAGAGGCGTGTGAATGTACACGTACTTGCATGAAGCGCTGAACTTATTAGAACACCTATTTTCTGTTTCATAATTATTTTACTCACGCCACCCCATCTCCAGGAGAACATTGATTACCGGACCAAGGATGGATGTAAACGAACCAATTTGCCACCTTTGATTAGGAGGTGCATTAATTAACAGTAATGAATTTGGCAGATGCATTTTCTGCAGAGAGAGACAGCCTGTAAGTCCCTTTTGCTCCATGTTGTACAGCTCAGGTCACCAGTCACCCTCCTCAATGCATACACTTTCAAAGCTATTCGTTCCGTCTCTTTTTCTTAATTATTTGGACTCACTGTGTGTAATATAAAAGCCACTTGATAAGGTGTATCACTTTCTCTGCAATGATACACAGGCTTTTAAAAAGTCATCTCGCGTTAATGCAGACATGTTATAAACATAAGCCTCTGCTTCTAACGACAGCCATATTGGTGATAAAGTGAGCGATATGCTACGATATACTGCAGCCCATTATGCTTGTTGCTATGAGTTCAGCTCGTACTTCAGAATAAATTGCTTCTTTTGATACTAATTCTTAGCTTATGTGTAAGTAAAAGTATGACTTTTTCTTACACGGAATGAAAAAAATGATTGGTTCAGAGACATAACCAATGAGATTGTAGAGGAGGTGGGTCCAAGCAACTAGAGGAGGTGGGACTAAGACATCTGATTGGTTTGTCCCACCTCCTCTAATTGCTTGGACCCACCCCCTCTACAATCTCATTGGTTATCTCTCTGAACAATCATTTTTTTTCATTCTGTCTTCATAACGCTTTTGTGTAAGTGAAACACCAATGAGCATATTGTAATGGGCTGGATGATCAGGGTCCCATCTGTATCTGTTGGATAGGTCAGAAGGCTAATACCAGGAGAGTTTGTATCTCAGATAAACTTCTGGATAGATGGAGAATGTTCTAGCAAAATGAACCATGAAAATCCATGCCCCTCGCCCCATTGCTCCAACACTGCTGTCCTGAACCAAGGGCAAAAGTCAAAGTTCAAAGTTCATAAATTTGGTATTGGCCCTTTTATCTTCTACATCACTACAGTAGGCTAAATTTAAAACATAAAAAGGAAAATTATTTCCTCTTGGGTAACCTCTGCTAGCAAAGTATAAAACCAGTCTGCCCATTAACTTCCAACAAAAGTCTAAGCACATATTTGAAACACTGGCAAAACCAAGGGGAATTACTTTGCCAGCTTGGAACCGGTCCGTCCTTTACTAATTTGTTCAGTTGCAACCTCAGTGTTCGACAAGGAATCGCAGTTTATTCTGTCATGGGCTTCTGCTCCTTGCTGTTTCTGAGGGCAGGGAAAGGATGAGCTCTGAAGCAGATATGAAAATTAAGAAGCCCTCCGGCCAATGAGAGAACAAAAGAAAAGCAGGAAAGGAGCCGGTCACCTAATTAACTCACAAGTATCGGTGTCTGAAAAGCCGCTGGGAACGCTAGGGGTGAAACTGCACCACCTTTGTGACTTTTATGGAAAAAAATGGAATCAACCAATCAGCAAAAAACATTCTGGTCAGCTGATCGTCCCTCCCAATCAGACGATGCCCCAAACTTCCTGTAATTGCACTAGTGAAAAACAACCATAACAAAATCCCCGACTGATGCTTTTAAAATCGCACCTAACAAATTTCCGGCAAAATTATCTGTGTTATAAAAACTGCTTTTGCAAATGTGTGTCTTTGTGTCTGCCTTTGAAGCATTTTTATTTTATATTTCTAAGCCAGTTTAAAATACATTTGCTGTTAAAATTTAATTACACTAAACTCAGTTTAGAATAATGAAATGATTGTTTTGAAATTTTGACTGTTCAAATTTATGGTGTTTGTTTGTTTGTTTGTTTTCTGTGGGGTCGGGTTTTTATGACATATTGGGAAAATATATGCCTGTGATAAATTTTTCACATTTTTTTCAGTTTATTAGTTACTATTCAACCCTTACAAAAGTTTTTAGTTGCTGTTTATGAAATTGTTTTATTTATTCCACATCAGGCTTTTTAGAAGGCAAATTACTTGTTTGCATTAAATTCATCATGTAATTTTCTCTTGGCGTTTTGGTCTGCCATTGCAGAAGGTGCCCCTGTATGTCGTCATGGCAACCGCATCAACTTTAGGCTGTTATGTGGTGCGTTGGTATTACGCGCTTAATGAGAGATTTTGAGGCTCTTATTGTTGCACAAGACGTATCCTCAGTAAAGAAAAGAAAACAAAAACAACCCAACCACCTGAACAGTTTGAACTAGTTTTTATTTTTTATATCAGTTTATTTGTTTATTTATTTTGTAATGTTTTAATGCATCATCTGTGCCTGGGGGATTAAAATTTAATCAACTAGGATCATGCAGTTTCAACAAGTTTACCAAAGTTTGCAGCTTTGGAAGTATATGGATGCCCGTAAGACTGTTCATGGCGCTCCGCTCGATAGAATAAATACACATTTACTGCTGAGGTCTGTTTCCTCCCCTTTCATGTTGGCCCCCACCTTTCACCATGTGGCTAGGGGGTCCACCAGCTGCTAACTGGTGAGCATCACCCTCGGGCCCAACTCCTGGGGCCGTTCCCAGTAAACCGATTGTGGGCAAGCAGCTCTGGTTTTCCTGGTTCCTTTCATGTGAGTCCTTGTTGGATCATGGTTTGTCTGATCTCACCCCACAGACGTGGGGGCCGAAGTGGAAGATCTAGCTCCATTAGACATAACCACATGGGTGGAGGTACCACTCGAAGGCCTCCGCCACAGTGTCAGGCTCCTCCGGAATGACGGCTGCTTCTCCTTCACACTCAGAGCAGCCTTCACAGATCTTCTAAGGACACCAGCTGGTCAGCTCCCTACTACTGCTTCCTGCTGGGTGGAGACTCCAGGGTAGACCGAGGACATGCCAGAGGGATTAGACCTCAACTGGCTGGAGAACATCTGGGGATATCCCAGAATGAGCTGGAACGTTTGGCTAAAACGTGAAGCCTGGTCTACATATAGATAGATAGTGTGTGTGTGTATGTGTGTGTATGAATGTACACACACACACGCACAAAGTGAGTTTACCACCACTCATTTGCATGGGGCCCCTGTGGTTTTGGACCCCCCCCCCCCCCCCACCTCTTGGGGCACTGAACAGAATCATCAAACCCACCCCTGCCTGTAGCTGAAGGCTTGAGCGCTAACAGTTATTTTATCTATATGTGGGATGACATGGAGAGCAGCGTTCTGTGATCTGTGATGTGCACAGTAAACATTAATCAGCCCGACTGTCTGTGTTTTCTTAACGTAGAGAGTGTCGCATGTCTGTATGAACACTCGCTGCTGGGTGTTACTCCTCCAGCTGCAGTGGTGCCTGCTGTTTGACCACAGCAAGCCGGCCCCATGCCGCTCAGCGTTCATGCCAGAGGAGGATTGATGGATGGGGATAGCGTTGATCCGAAGGTGTGAAAGAAAGGATGAGTCCCTGGCTTCCACTGCCAAGTCCCGAAAGACAATACCCCCCCCCCCCCCACACACACACACACACCCACCCCTCTGGCACCTGCCACCGCAGCCCATCGCTGCCTCACCGCTGATGAATCCACTGCTACAGCCCTGGGCTGGCAGAACGAAAGCCAAGATGGCCGCCTCCAAGAGACAGGGACCTTTTTTGCCATTTTTTAACTTTTTTGTTTTAGATGCATGTGAAGAGTCAAGGGGCAGAATGAAAAATAGCAGCAAGCAGTAAAGTTACTCTTTTTAGCTGTTTTCTCTCTCTCTCCCTTTCTCTCTCAGATAATCGATAGATAGATAGATAGATAGATAGATAGATAGATAGATAGATAGATCTACTTCATTTTTATTTTCTGCTAATTTCTGGGGCTGATAAGGAATGGATGCCAAATACTGCCTCTGCATCTGATTGACCGGAGTAAGATGCCAAGTCTCTGAGTCACCTGTGTGCAGCTTTGCCAAGACACCACCAGGGGGCGCTGACACCTGAACGGCGGCCCTCCCAGATCTGGCTGCCGACTCCCTTCCCCACCGGCGCTCTGCTGCCCCGCTTCTGCACCAGTGGGGAAGCCACCTGGCTGCGAGATAAGGAAAGCGCCGTGGCGAATTGGCACTTACCTAAGCATGGAGGTGAGGTGGGTTTCGGCCTGACAGACAACTGCAAATTGCCTTTCCCGCCTTTGAAAGGACCTGCCCGTTTCTTGCCGGACCATTATCTCAGCCAGAGCTGCCGTTCAGTGTTATTTTACAGCTGCTATTTCCAATTATCCTCTGTTGTTTTTTTGTCCCCCCCCTGGATGATGTGGCCAATCACAGCAGGACAGAAGTGGAGGAAAGTGCAGGCTTCACCCCACCCCCCGTCTGTGGCTGTATCCAGCCGAGCTTCAGCTGGATCTCCTCACCACAACGGCCTCTCCATGCTTCTCCCGCTGATGAACGGGGAGGTCGGGTCCTTCCCGGGGCTGCCCACCAGATGCCTGACAGGCTCAGCGTCTTTCACCACAGTGGTTCACTCTGCACTTCACATTATGCTCGAACTGCGCCGACAATCCAGGTAGCAAACAGAGAAGCTGCTGGACATGCCTGTCTACATGTGTCTGATGCAGCGGTGAACAGTTCAGGTCCAGAAAGTAGAAATCTAGACCAAGATTTAATTTCAACCAACCAGTTGAGTACTCTGTGACTGTGACTCTTTATACTCAGCTGGTTGGTTGAAACAAAATCTTGGTCTGGATTTTTACTTTCTGGACTGGAAATATCCACCTCTGGTCTGATGTGCATTTAATCTCCTGTTCATGTCACGTCGTCTTCCTCAGACCCATGCAGACCAGGTCTAAAACTGATGAAGCAACTGGGAGTTATGGGCCTTGATCAAGTGCCCGACGGTGGCATCAGTCTGCCTACCATGGGATTTAAAACAGTGACCTTCTGGTTATGGGCACAGTGTCTGAACTCACTGACCCACTTGACCAGAGACCTAGAGGAAGGAAGATTATCCCAGTGAATCATCACTGAGATCAAGGTGCGCAAATAAGGGTTCTAAGGACATGATGACGTTAAAATTAACGACACTGTATTTCCAAGGCTTTCTCGGTCTGGTGCAAACTGCCACCCATCCATCCAACTTCCATGGCCATTCACCCAATTCCGATTCACGCGGCATATCCCAGGAAACTCAGGAGGACAGCGGAAGGCACAGCCTAGCTGCACTGCCAGTCCATCACGGGGCGCACACACACACACACACTGTGGGTAGTTCAGACTTGCCTACTCACCTGATCTTGGACCACGGCAGAAAACCCACACAAAGATGCAGAGAACATGCAAATTCCTCCTACGGTGAGATCCGAGTCCCCGGCTCCGCAGCCACCGGCATGGAACCCCCACAATTCATGCCACCTTATTTTCCAGTAGCATCAACATTCTGAATGAGAACTGAGTGAGAAAACAGGCATATGGATCCCAGCTTGCCGTGTAGCCAGAGACACAGCAGTGAGTGGGCTTTGCATAATACGGAAAAGGGTCCGAGATGCACAGGATCATGCCTGGCATCCCTATGCCATTATCTTCATAGTCAGAGCATATTCCTGCTGCCGCATTTAATTCAGGATGGAACAGGGAGTTATCTTAAAGTATTCCCACAGTGTCACGCTTGATACTGATACATGGAATATATGATTGCACTACTGAGCTTTAGTTCACTATCCAGCTGAAGATATTTATATATTAATAACAACAATAATAATAATTATTATTATTATTATAAAAATGATAAATGTATTTATTTATTATATTTCTTTGGTAGAGAAAATACATATACTGTACGATGAGACTAAAGATATTCTATTCTATTCTATTCTGTTTAGTTTGGCTGGTTTTATAAGTTCTGGAATTCTAGTAACCACTCATTGCGGAACTTTCTGTAGCTGGGGAGAGTAAAATCACAGCTGGGGTCAGAGGTCTGTGTTTAGATGCCCAGCTTCCGCCAGTTGTTTCATGGCTTCCACGAGTCCATCAGCTGCACTTGCTGGATTTCCTTCCACGCCTCTGGTCCTGCGAACAGCGTCCTCATCTGTACACAGAGGTCAAAGCGCATCTCGAGGGATTTTGCAGGGCTCTGTCATCCATTGTGCTTTATGGGCGGAGTAATTTGGGTGCAATTTACAGGTTAATTCATTCCTAATTTCCCTATTAATTTCTCTGTGGATCCGATCCGATACTGGAACATGCCTAAATGTTCTCTGATTGGCTGGGCAGGAGTACAAGGTCAATGCCTCTTTGCTTTGGTGACTATTCTTCTGGTCAGCAGTAATCAGACAAAGCATCTGTGTTCAACATGCTACAAAAGCAGCTTTTGCTCTCACAAAGTCATGCTTTTTCCCTTCAAAGATCTGCCTCTGACCATCTGTAAGGAGACATTCAATTGTATTTCCCTCTTTTCATTATTTAATCAGAAGATTTAACATATTGTCCTGAGTACGATGCAACATTTGGCTTGTCTTTCTGCTCTGCTGTGATGTTTCCTGTACTGACACCAAACATATAGCAGATAAATCATCCCGCCTTTCAGTTGCTGAAATAAAAATCATAAAAAGCCATTACAGACAAAAAAAAAACATCATTGCTGTTTGTTGTTCATCTCAAAGTCTGTTTTTTCTCAAAAAGCAAAATAATTTTTAAAAAAGGTCCCGTCACTACATCCTACAGCAAAAACCACTTGAGAAATTACACATGCAACACTGCGATACATTTTAACTAGATATTTATTCTTTTGAAAAAGTCTTTTTTGTGCACATCAAAATATTAGAACAAAGGCAAAAAACACTGTTACCCTCAAAATAAAAGGTGACAAATGTTCTGTTCAGCATTCTGAAATGTTACCTTTGCCTCATTGGTTATGCAGAATGACCACAAATTTATTAATCAAGTAACATTTGGTTTTACTGAGAGTTAAAATTAGATACATTTTACTGGTTTATCAGACACGTTTATCCAGAGTGACAAATCGCAGAGAAAGCAGGGTCACCCAGTCACTGGAGTAATTTGGGGTTAAGGGCCACACTCAGGGGCCCAATAGTGACATTATTCTGCCAGCCGCAGGATTGGAACCAGCAATCATCCAATCATAGGCACAGCATCCTAACTCACTGATAGAAGCACAATAACTAAATACTATGAAGATTGAAATCTTTTTACTCTTAATAAAAAGCCCATGCACCATGAATAGAGATATCTGTCCAAATCACTGTGCAGACACCATGAAATGGGGGGGGGGGGGGGTGCATATACACCCTGTAATCACTCAGTACTAGTATAAATTAAGTTTAGATAGATAGATACAGTAGATGCATGGATGGATGTTCAGCGTTCATGCCAGAAGGGGATTGATGGATGGGGATAGCGTTGATCCGAAGGTGTGAAAGAAAGGATGAGTCCCTGGCTTCCACTGCCAAGTCCCGAAAGACAATACCCCCCCACCCCACCCTACCCCGCTCTGGCACCTGCCACCGTAGCCCATTGCTGCCTCACCGCTGATGAATCCACTGCTACAGCCCTGGGCTGGCAGAACGAAAGCCAAGATGGCCGCCTCCAAGAGGCAGGGGCCTTTTTTGGCATTTTTTACCTTTTTTTTTTTTTTGGATGGGTGTGAAAAGAGTCAAGGAGCAGAATAAAAAAATAGCGGCAAATGGGGGGGAAAGTCACTCTTTTTAGCTCTCTCTCTTTCTCGCTCTCATTCTCTCATACTTTCCTCCCTCGTTCAGCTTGTGGCAAACCCAGCTTCTCTGGCTGTGCAGCGGAACACTGCTTGTCACCGTTAAACAAAAAAATAGAATCACCAGGAACTTTCTGATTCAGCCCAGGCAAAGCTCACACCATCAACAACCACCCTGAACCGGAACAAGCCCTCCAATATTCCCCCTGCCTCTCCTCTCACGGAGGTCAGGGGACCTGGGTCACCATCTAATCACACACCTGCTAATCGACTTTTTGTCAACAGCTAGAGAACATGACAGATAAATATTCAAAAACAGATAGACAATATGTTCGTTATGAGCAGGCATGCAGGGTCTGGTTTGCTGGGACAGAACTCAAAAAGACACTTTGGTTCCCCCCTGTCCCCCTAGTGCAGTGTCTGTTGTGGTCACCATGAGCCCACGTGTAAATACCTGGTTTGTGTGGTGATAAACATACAGCTCTGTGCTGTCACTGTAGGCTGTCCACTTGCCAGCATTTAGCTCCCATCCCCACTACCTGGTTATAGTGGGTAAATCCAGCAGTAGCTATCAGGATTCGTCGCCATCGTAGACGTTAGGAGCAACAGCGTTTGTCGCCATATGAGTGGAATTATCGCTGTTAGCTGTAGTGCTACGAACAGCCCGAAGACTGTGGCATTCTGTGTTTGCGAACAAGAGTGAATGCATTAGCTACCGCAGTGCTTTCATTAATTACAAAACAGTTCTTAGCTTCTGTAATTAATCTAGGGATTTGCTGAAATGAAAAGTAAACTGTATTATTTTTGTATATGGGGGGTGGGGAGGTCTGTTGAGGAATTTCAAGCAAAGACAGAAAGACAGTGTACACATATTTCCGATGGGTGTGTAATTTGCGACAGTAAACAGATACAGCCTCCTGATTAGTGTCCTGTAATAATGAAATGGAAACATATTTAGAATATGGTTTAGAAGCAACGACAGATCCTCGGGAATTAGGAAAACTACAGCAGAGCAACATCGTCATTTTGGCCCATTGTTGACATGCCAGCAGTGCTGTTTACCACTCAAACAGCCAATATGTTCCTTACTTAGGAGACGCTGAAGCGGCGTGTTCTGCTAACCGGCTAGCTGGCTAGCGGCTTCTGACTCTGCTCACTTGGTTTTTGAGATATCTGAGTAACTTTTTGAATTGGGACCCCAGAAACAACAGACGCTCCCTGACAACACACCAACGTTCCCCCGCTCTGTTTATTAGTTTGAGCTCTCTTGTGTTGTACAGCCGGTCTTGCTACAATGCAACTAAGGTGTTCCTGGAAAACCTCACGGCCACTAAAACTGCACAATAGAACAGCCGCATCCAATGGGAAAAATGGGGTATGAAGAGGAATGAGACTCCAAAACTTAGTCATTTACGCCATAAAAATTAATTAAATAATAAAACAATGACCCCAGTGGCCAATATGTATTCTAAATAGGAAATAATAATAATGCATTAATAATATATATAATAAACATCTCGTTTGGGTCTTATGAGTCTCACAAGAATTGTCTATTAACCGCTTCAAATGCCAGCTGCATAGTCCATTTTCAACAGCATAATGTTTCTCGCTATGACCATATCGCTTTGTAGTTAGCATAGTGCTTTTCTCTCTGACTGAAAGTTGTACAAACGCAAATGGGATTCCATATTGTGTTGGACTTGGGCACTAATATATCAATCGCGTTACAACAGATTTGCAGTGTCGAATCACGTGCTGTAGCAGGACTGACTGTAGTTGTATTGTGCTTCATGTATTTTGGGTTATCAGAACTGAAAGTTCCCCCGGGTACATTTATTATACAATAAATGTTTTACAACTACATCTAAGTTTTCAATATTCAAGTGATAATAACTGCTGAATATTTATTATCACTGAGTCATTTATTAATATTACTTTTAACGACATTATGAATAAATCTGAATAGTCTGTAACTTTTGTGTTTTCCTCATATTGGCAAATTTGGGTGTTCCTGTTTTTGTATTTGTTTTTTTTTTTGTAGAAACCTCACGAAATGCTTTAATTATTGTTTATCAAAGGGTTGAATTAATAGCTTTTATGAGAAACTATTTACGATTGGTTATTCAGCAGTTTATTAGGTGACTGTAGGGTCTGAAGTGTGTTTAATCAAAAACTCTTCAGCAAAATGCTCTGCTTAAGAGCAGGACCCTGCATTCAGTCGTCTCACTTCCTTTTCATTTTTATTGAGGCTGTATTAGATTCTTCATCACCTGATGGCCTGATGGTGAGAAAAAAATGGAGATTTTTTTGTTCTGATGTAAATATTACAATGAGGAGAAAGAATAATTCTACCTTTCATTTGAAAGAGAAAAAAAAATTAACTGGTCAATTATTGAGTTTTTACAACGATTGTAATGTGTTTAAAGCATATTAATGCTCGCTTGATATGGGGCCATTGTGTCTTCTGGTGCAAACAATAGTCACAGAAAGATTATTTATCCACATTATCATGCCATAACAATCATCCTATTAAGGAGTTAAGCATCCTACTGTAAGAAAGGTGGGTCATTCTCTCTGTTGAACTTTGTGTTGACTTTTCACTGAAAATGGAAAGAAACATAAGTGTAATATGTGAAGCTTTTGAAAGTAGACATGCCGAACTCCATCTGTGTGTTTGGTTTTGATTAGTCTCTAAATGAATTCATTAAGTACCATATTGAATCGCTATCTTAACTGAGCAAATATTGATACGTTGGTAAATATTTCCGAGCAGGTCGTCGGTGGTGTATTTTGACTGAGTAAACCTGAAGTTATTTCTTCATTATTATTTATTTTTCGTCAGTTAAAATTAATTTTCATAATGAGGTATTAAACCAGGCTATGGTCGACTAAATAACTATTTGATTAATTACTTCTGATGATCACTCAATGGCTTTTAGCCACTAAAAATTTAGGGAAAAGAAATACAAATTAGTCTTGATTAGGTTGAAGAATATTTTTTAGGAATTCATTCTAGTTGAGGGGATATATTTTACTTTTTAATTATGCTTATAAATAAAGTGCGTGACATAAACCTGTGAATTACGAGAAAACCTAATCAAACACAGCAAAATGAGAGGCTGGTCGAGGAAAAAAACTCCCTAAAGGCAGGTTCAATAAGAATTAAAAATTAAAGTGTTTCTTTTAAAAAAAAAAAGTTAGCTAACATTTTCCGCATTGTTTGCTTTGAAAGTGGATCCCTACTAGAAATCATTGAAACTACACAATCAAATTAGATGTTGTGGAATGATCAGCACTATTTTTTTATGACAAAATAGGTTGTATGTCAGAAAATAATTAGCAACCAAATTCCATTAGCATTCTTATTGACCATTTCGGCAGTTGATTTGAATTCTGCAAGGTCTGCAGGTCTGCTCTGAAAACAATTAGTTTGTTTTGTTCGACCACCTCTTCAAACACCTACCACGGCCATAAAACTGAGAATAGCTTATATGATTATTAGTTTATTATTATTAAAACAATGACTAGGCTGTGCTGGCTATAATCTATTGAACATACTATTTGATTTTAAAGTTTTTCAGTTATTGGTGACAATAAATGCTATCACAACAGCTAATGAAATGGGTGTTAAGAGGTCAAATTCACACGCACCTTCCATCATTATGTCAAACGGCAAGTATTTTCTGGAAGCTCTAAACCAAACATTGTAAGAAAACTTTGCAAAGACTCGAGTCTCAACTTTTAAATGAGACAGGTAATGTTAAACTCCATGAGATTCGGCAATTTAGGTAGTACAGCACAGGCTTAATGATCTGTCCTGCTAGTCTGTCTACTTAAATCCAGCGCTTTCCACAACAGCTTCAAATTTGAAGAATTTTATTTCTTCATAAATCACTCAGTGAGGCCATTAATGTGTTGGGCATCCAGCCCTGAACCTGCGTTCGAGGCTATATATCATTTTGTGCAGCAAAATGGTCAGTTAACATACAGATTTCAGTAAATACACAAACTGACATGTAACTTTAAATGAATGTCAACACAGGTCAGCCGTTCAATGGAACTTTGGAAATTGAAAGAACCTAAAAACAGCTAAATAAGCACTGATAATAATTATAGGAATATCATAATGGAATGGGTAAAACAGGGAATATGCCTCAGCAAAGAGGGGCTCTTTTCACAGCTGTACAGGAACGCCTCTACAAGTTCTCTACATTATTATTGATTTCTCATCTGAAGCCACGGACCATTTTACACGCTGATTAATCTGTGTCTCGGGGCGAAGGCAGAAGGGGCTCCGCTGCAGCCCGGCAATGTGAAATAGAAAGAAGTGATGTTCTGGTACAGTGGAGCCGCTCCGGGTCGATCGCCACGGGCGGGAACTTAAGCAGCGCAAGTCATGGAAAATCCACGGGCTGAGAAATGTTTTTTATTTGACATTCAATGAATGATTCAATATTTATGTGTGTGTGTGTGGGTCATGTATATATTACATTGTGGGGACCAAACGTCCTCACAATGTGATAAAAACCCGTTATTTTCACCTTTTTTGGTCCATACAAAGGGAAACTCAGTTTTATAAAAAATCTATCATTTTATCATTGTTGGGATTAGAGTTTTGCCCATTGAAATGAAGTCCCCACAAATACATGAACACAAAAATGAGTGTGTGTGTGTCTGTGCGTGTGTGTATTTAATATATATATGAAGAAAATAAACATAAGCTTTTTATTTGCTGAATATCAGTTTTATTGGCTATATTGGATATATCACATGTTGTGTGTAACTGACCAATGGAAAAATTGGAAACAGAAGAAAAAACAAAACAACATAAATGAGTGCAGAGGCGTTCATTAGGCTGTTCAGGAGCCATGGAACACGGAAATGACACAATACAGCTGACCATTGTGCCACACGCACATTAGCGGTAATGCATATTGCCATATTGCATTAAACACGAACAATAAACTGGGGGAAAAAACAGTATTATGAGATTTTTTGTGAAAGATTAGAAGAAAGTGGCAGGATTAAACTTTTTCGGGTAAAAAAAAAAAACAGAAAACATCTAAGCCTTTTTGGAAGATGTGTTTTACTTTTATTTTGTGCATTACGGAGGAGTCAGTGACTGCCTGTAACCCCCCCCCCCCCCCAACGCCTTTCAAGGGCCGCTCCCAGGAAAATAATCTGTAGCTGACCCTCCAACAAACGCCTCCAATCACATAAATAATCCTGGTGGGGAGAACGTGCAGAGGCAGAAAGGTTGAGGGCCTGTTTTTTATATGTAATCATAGCTCTCACGTTCTGAAAGGCACCTTTCATAGAGGCATGTGATTAAAGCAGGAAAATTGCCCCATTAGTAATCGCCTGTAATATGTGTGTTCTACTTGTTTCTTATTGGGAGGTCATGAATTTAAAAAAAAGTCTCATTTGTTTGTTTTTTGTAGAAAATCCATTGCTGCTTCGGTGAGCGCCAGTATAGCAGTTATGTAAATGATATAGTGGCTATTTTGTGGCTCTTCATATGCAGATAACGGAGGAGGATTCGGTCAGACCGCTGTGATGCTTCAAGCCTGATTATTTAAAATTTAGTGAAGATCAAGGCACCGTGTGTGGAGTTTTTTGTGTGGTACCATATGTTGGCTGCCTCACTCAACTTTGCCATGGAAACTGGTCGTCCGGGTAAATCGGAGAGCGTACTGGCTTTTGGGAGCTCTTTGCGATTGGCCACACTTTGCTATGTCTGTGGGGCAAATGAAGCAGCGATGCCTTTATCTTGAAGACGTGGGCTTGCTTATGTCCATATTCCTGTAGGGGCTGTCTCTAAGCAACAAACTCAATGACCTCATTAAAGCAAATCCTTTAGTGAGAATAGCACCAATAAAGAGTGGCCGGAACGTTCTGTGGTATTTGGGTTATTCTTAGACAGGCTGCGAAGACTCATAGTTTCACATTAACATGATTTTCCTCATTTTCTCTCTTAAATCACCCACACTTATTTTCTTGCTGGTTCAGTCTCTAACCACACGTTGCTATGGCTTCACAAATGACAATTAGACAATTTTATGTACCTGTTGAACTGAAGGAAAACTGATGACCTGGTCTTCAGACATGGACAGGTTTGTTGCTTCTGGCGTCCCATTTTAAAATTCACCCCCAGATGTTTAAAAACCTAAATAACTAGTGAGTAGAGTCAGAAGATGGTAGATAGCTAGCTTTTATTTACTATTTAGTGTAGTGACTGTTTGTGACCAACAGGGGGCCACAAACCTCAAAGGCCCCAAGCAGATGCAGGTCTTGAGTGGGAGGGAAACATCGCCGCTGCCCCAAGACCTCAATTCATGTCTGGGGAAAACCGAATAGAGTTCAAGTAATCCATCAGCACTGTACATCTCTAAGAACTGCCACAGAAGAAGCAAGAAGATATGTTCACAACATCTACCAAGTTCTCTCTCCATATCCTATTTACAAATGGTGCTTGGTATTTGAAGCAAGCCACGCAGAATGTACGCCATGCTGCCGTAATGCAGAGCTGAGTCTTCAAATGTAAATAAAACCCTTCCCTACAGCCTGTGTTAATGTATGTTGGACCACACACAGAAAATATATAGGATTTTTTTTCCAAGTGTTATTTGGCACATAAAGCTGGCAGCCAGAACTCACCTTTCAAGCAAATATTTGCACATATCCTACGGCAGATATTGGTACACTTTAGGCCAGCAGAGAGCAGGGTGGTTTAAACTGGAATTCCAAACTCCCACTTCTGCTGAGTCCTTGAACAATAACCTTACACTGAATTGGCTTGCTGATGTTGGGATAGAGTCTGAAACATAGTCAGTTTTAAGCCCAGAAACATCACAATGACAGACATATTGGCTTATATCTCTTTCTACACTGACTTTTCACTATTACACATGCGTTAGTATTTTTTTTAAAGGTCTACATAAAGGTGAAAGGAACAAATTAAATAAGAAAATAAGTTGAGATTAAAGAGTACCCCCTTTAATGTTGTGAAAAGAGACCAGATGCGTTCAGATGCCTTTTCAGGGTGAGGTATTAGTAATTATATTGACATTATTGTTGTTTCTGAAGATGACCAGGGTGACCCTGTGCTGCAGCTCCTGTGCATATTTATTCTGGGAAAACCAGAATGGAGTGAATGGGTAAAATAGGAGATGCAGTGAAGGAGTCCTGTGTGTGTGTGTGTGTGTGGGCACGTGTGTGACAGCCCCCGTGTGCCAATGATATGCATCTGAATTATGCGTGGGCGGAGTGGGGGGGGGGGCAACAGAAAAGCAGCAGAGACAAGGCAGGACTCCCCCTCGCTTCGAAGCTGATCCCTGCCTTTCCATGGGAAACCTGACCCCCCCATATAACCTGGTTGGTGGAGAGGAGGGAGAAAGTTGGGGGGGGGGGGGGGGAATGCTGAACTAAGGAGTCAGACTTCATTAGCTTCACTCTGCCTAGAGAACATTATTGAAAACTCGCATGGAAGGGGTTAACGGGGGGGGGGGGGGGGTGTTAACGCAGAGGGATAACGTGGGGGGTTAACGGGATGGTGGTTAACGTGGGAGTTAGCGCCGAGGTTAGCGCGGGGGGGTTAACGCGATGGGGTTAATGGGGGGGGGGGTTAATGTGGGGGCTAACGTGAGCTCACAGCACTCGGGACCCGCGTTTCCCAGCGGTGTCATGCCTGGTTCTACTTTGACGGTTCCTCGTCCCTCAAATTTAGCCGCAAGACCACCCTGTGTCTCCATAAATAAAGACACAATGTAAAATAAAGCTTTATGCTCACACGCAGTTTGGAATGTGTTACTTGGACGTTTGAACACAGGGTCAGCTGTCCATCCAGCACCCTGGAACATTTGTCAGGGGGTAAAGCATCGTATTTAAAGCCCGGGGGAGGTGTGGGTACTCTGTTGAGCACTGGAGTCGAACCAGCAACCTTCCGATCACTGACTCAATGGCCCAATTCTGAGTCACACGCCGCTCAGTATTTTTGTTAATTGCGATTTAGTTGAAATTTTTTATTATTAATGGAAAAAATATTATGTAAAACCCAGTTTCCAGCAAGTGTACCCGAACATATGCATTTTTATTGTAGCTATTAAACTATCTGAGGCTATTAATCATAAGAGTGCCGCAGCAATAATACAAAGGGCTAAATAAATATTTATGAGGCCCCAAATGTCACATCAGATCACATATTATGTAAAATTACAATTGTAAGTATTTGTTTTGAGACAGGCATTTTGAAATCTTGACATTGAACGACATGATTGTCATCCGGAGAGCAGGGAAACACTAAGGCTGTGTTTCTGTAAGGGCGCGGCACAGAACGGCCCGATTTAGCTCCCCGTTGGCCATTATCAGGCTGTGTTTGTCTTTTCAAAATCCTTCAGGGCAAGATCACGCTCTGAAAGAGACCCTAAGGATAATTTAATAAAGCTGCAGTTGATGTTTTGGGGTGACTTCCGAAGTAAAGCATTTTGCAAAGACGTGTTACTTTCTTTGCTGTTTATTTTTCCCTTCTACATTCATAATGTGAAGTCTGTTGGCTTAAATATATAAATATTTTTCATTTAAGCCTTCAATCGTGAGTCATGTTTGCATTTCAAATGACATTCACCTCTGAGTTAAGCTCGTTAATTTTTCCCCGTTCATGTTTTTCTGAAACTGTCAAACTACCAAGAGTACTTAGATTCAAATGTAGAAAATTTTATTCGTTCATTTATATTTATGTATCTATATATTTCTAAAGATGGATGGATGAATGGATGGATGGATGGATGGATGGATGGACGGACATTCAGGGCAGATCTGCTTTTTTGAATCTTTCTTAGAAAATCAAAGATATGCTAACTGTTCTTTTCATTTTAGTTTGGATGCTTCCTTTGAACTAACAGCTGTATCAGTATGTATGAGAACAACTGTAGCAGAGACGATAGGTTTGTGAAACTCAGGAGAAACACGCTTTTTCCCAAAGAGGGTTAACCATGCAAAATACTTCATTAGTTTACATCTAAAGAATGCGATAGATGAAAAGGTCTACTCTCCTGTGACAATGTGCTGAAGTTAACAGACGCCCGTTCCAGCCGCCTCATAAACGCATTTTTCACTTTATGGGGAAAAAAAGGGAACAGATATTAACTGTAAACACAGCACAGGCTGAACGGAATTAAATTCCCCAGCATCGGCTACCTTGATAGCTTTTATAATTAATATTGGTGAAAATCCTCTATTAAATCTTGGCAGCGATTGGCGTGTTTGTGATTAATGGATGCTAAGAGTATCGATCAGCTCGTCCTTCCTGTAACGCGATTCTTCAATCAGGGCTTACGTGTAATAAAGCCTTCCGCTTACGAGGTGTCTCCTAATGAAGGGTACATATTTCTCAAGGGGAAGAGTACAGGATCCATCGACCTCTGGCAGGCTAACTCTTATTATATGACTGATATGGATTTCATATACAGATGGACTAAATGCCTTTTAAAGGCGTTGCCAAATCCCTTGTAGTGACGTTCATTCGTATCTAACGTACATGACGTATAAGGTGGGACTGTGAGACATTCACATTCATTTTATTTAGCAGATGCTTTTGTCCAAAGTGACATAAAGGTAAACAAATAGCACATTATAAACATTCAGCTGTGGAGGAGCTAATTAGGCATAAGCAAGGTTGCGAACTCACACGCATCTGGCGTGACACTCACGCGTTCAGACTCTCACACAAGAAATCCTATGGTAAATCTATATTATTATTAACCTAAAATCAGCTGCATCAAAAGCGTTGGGGTAGTTTGTAAAGCCTACAGACTATTTACAAGGTAATTAAACTGTTACATACTGTACATGTAAATGCGTGTGCAGACTTGTCTCGAATTGAAAATCTCACGTCAGCCAGCTGACCAAGGATGGCAACCCTGGGCATAAGTGCAGCTAAAATGATATTTGTGTAAGCAGTATTGGGGCATGAGCTACACAACATCTACCAAACAAAGCAAAAACATAATAAAACTGAGCTATTCAAATCCGCAGAACAAGGAATTGTCACTAATTAAATGTCAAACAGTTAACAATCTGAAGCTGAATAATGGTTATTTTGAATGTGAAACTGGATTATAGGTACATAGCTGGACATCACTAACGACAGTTTAACAAAGTTCTCGCCAGTGGAAGAGTTCTCTGTGGTAAGTCAAACATCTCGATTAGAGGGGGGGGGGCGGGGGGGGGGGGCTTCAAACGACATCACAGCTGCCCCTTGATCATAACATCTTTAACAGTAGCTGTAACAGAGAAGTAATCAATAATGTTCCCACCTGTCTATCATAACATTGGAGGATTAAATCATGTCAGAAATACTGCTGTATCTTCTTATTAAAATACCCTATAATACCCCGTGTGTATATACACGAGTGCAAATAATGGTAGGAAAAAGTTAATTTTATCATCCCAGTATAACTCAGGTATAAGCATTTACAATGAGCTTGACGTCTGCCGGCTAATTCCTAATGAAGGGTCGGGAGGCTCCAGCGCACTTAAGCTCTCGGGAGACTCCTGGACTGCGAAGCAGGAACGCAGAGAACGGGAGGTTATCCAGCGATGACGGAAGGGGAGAGGGGGAAAGGAATTACACAGCGTAATCAGATCAGGGTTATCGGTGGTCAAGGCTAATAACAGCCGGCAAATTAAATCTAGGGACTTAGCATTCTGGAGACAGTTCGCCGGGGCTGTCTTCCTGCTCGGCAGGGCGGGAGGAAAAGTCCGCGATCGCGGATTATGGTATTTAGCGAAAGAACACCTGCTTTTGCAAGGACTTGCTATTAGGACTACACGGTTGTGTATATATACTCATGGCTTAGGGGCCCCTGTGGGGATGCGCTACACGTGACAAATTCAGGGTCTGCACCTCGAACCAGGAACCTTCTACTTCACATGCACTTCTGTCACTGCGGAGGATGCATCGGAAAAAAAACCCACGCGAGTCCTTCACCGTATTAAAATTGCATTATGTATTTTTAGTCCTCTTGTGTTGTGTTTTTGCAGTTTAAATTATAGCGAATCCGCCTATTACTCGCTGTCTCTATGTTGCACCGTCCTACTGGGGGAACGTTGTTATGTTATAATTTTACTCAGATGAATCACAAATGAGTAGATGAATGTTTCGCCGTGAAGTGGATGTAGCTAACAGTGCTGTGGCTGCACATCCCTGCCGCACACGCACGAGCACACAGGTGCGCACACATGCACTGGGTCTTCGTCTGCTCAGTCAGATCGGTAATGTTCCGCCTCAGCTGACAGTGTCAGCTCAGCACTCCAAAAATAGCTTCAGACAAGATGTCACAGGGCTGAATTGCACAGCAGGTTGGACTAAATATTGGTTAACAGCCCCCTCTGTGTTGCGGAGATGGATGGCGGACAGGGGAAGAAAACACAAACAATAGGCTAAGTGTAGCCCAGCTGCTTGGGAGATAAATAACTGTCACACTGAGCCTTCAGCACTGGACACTGTGGAGGGGAGTGATTACTCCATAGATGGATGGATGGATAGATAGATACATACATGCGTGGATGGAGGAATATATGGGTAAAACATTTAATCCATCCCAGAGGGAAATTAAGGTACAAACAGTGGCAGCATCAAACATCTAATCAAACATTCAGTAGTGCGATTACAAGACAAAGATGTATCTCATACAGGAGACCTCAGCAGGTGTGTGTGTTTACCATAGCATTAGGGGAGGCCTCGTTCTTCCTGTGGGGTGGGGGTTCAAATCCCACAGTCCCCGGGGTACTGCGGTTTCCCCCTGCAGTCCAAATACATACAGTTTGGCTAATTGGTGCCTCTGCATTGCCCGTAATATGTGATTGTCCTGGCATCTTGTCCGGGGGTACACTGGCCTTGTGTGCCTGACGCTGCCTGGGAGGGGCTCGAAGAAACCCCCCCCCCCAACCCTGACTAGGATAAGCTGTTAGAGGACGGAAGTAGTAAATATCACACATTTTTGATACACAGACCCTTAATTTAAAAATCATGTTTGGCTGAGAAGTTCGATGTCAATGACAGAGTGGGTGAAACTGGAAAATGTGCAGGGAACCCCTCGATGACATGGGGAGAAGCTCCACGCACGTGGAGTCAAGGCAGAGACTCAAACGGGTCCCCGAGGCGTGAGGCAACAGCGCTAAACGCCATGCCACCCATTTCCTTCCTTCCTTCCTTCCCAAGAAAGTAGGGTTAGCCAGTCCCTAAGCAACTGGGGGTTAAGGGCCTGGCTCAGAAGCCCAACAGTGAAATCACACCAAACCTGGGATTTGAGCCGCCGACCTTCCGGTCAGAGGCAGATCATTATAACCCGGACCAGTGTGTTACAGGCACATACCCAACCATAGATCCGCTTCACGCGTGATGGAGGCTGACAGGTACGTCACGCTGCCAGAAGCGTGT
Source organism: Paramormyrops kingsleyae (assembly GCF_048594095.1). NCBI lineage: Eukaryota > Metazoa > Chordata > Actinopteri > Osteoglossiformes > Mormyridae > Paramormyrops > Paramormyrops kingsleyae. The sequence continues at coordinate 22,664,973 of NC_132814.1, read as the reverse complement.
CTCCGCCCTCCTCCTCTCCCGCCACAGTCGTTAATTACAGAGAGCGATTAAAATACACTCTGCCATGACGGAAGTGGCTCACGGCTCATCTATCATGTGGTCCGGCTAATCTATCAGGGCTGCCCGTGATTGGTCGATCTGCCTCTTCGTATTATGATGTTAATAAGTCACCGTTTAACTTTGCAGGTCTGTCTCTGCGTGCGGCGCTTCACCACCAGCATCGCCTAAATTTCTCTCTGAAAGGATTTGGACTGGAAAAGAAAGCAGGGAATTATGGGTAATTGTACCCTGTACACCGAAAATGAGTTTCATTTTGTGAATAAGAATAACGCTATTTTATATGAAATGCCACATTGTTTTTACCTTTTCAGCCATTAAACAAAGAAAAGTTCACTGACACCAATATCATAAGATATTTAAATATTTTAAAAGTTAAATAAAGGTAGCAAGAAGAGTTGGAAGATGGTAGCTAGCTAGCTGGTTAGCAGAACTTGCTGCTTCAACATCTCCTAAATAGGGAATGAGTTTATTTAATATGTAGTGTAGTGACTGTTTGTGACCAGCAGGGTGCCCAACCTCAGGGGCCCAATGTTAATGCATGGTTTGAGTGGTGGTAAACAGTGCCACTGGCTGTAAGTCCCAAAGATAAGCCATGTAGGATGGTATAGATAACACAAAATACTAATGCAACGTTGCATTGATAATGTAAATGATTGCATGCCTGTAAATGTGATCAATGTATTAATTAAAATTCTCCATCCCAAGGATAGTTGAAACAGGCTGAAGGCGCCTCTTTACAAATCCAGACAGGGATGTGACACAGGATTCACACAAATTGCATGCTGACAAAAACCACACGATACCACTGAGTTTTCAGAGTAAGGGGTCTCCATAGTGAAGGTCTTTGCACATCACAGATCTTCTCTTTGTGACCCCGGACACCTGCCCTTACAGTCACGCTGGGACTTAATGACTTTAAAAGCCTTACCTAACAAAGGCTGAAACCAACAATGGTGTTTGATGTGCGGGTGTTCCCAAAGAGGACCTGCTGTGGTCTGTCATAAAGACCCCCAGACAATGTATTAAAAAGCCGCTCTACACTTTAATTTCCACATCTCCCCACTAACACCCTCAGCTCTGTCCCTACAGCAACCTGCTGTGGATGAATGACAGTTTCAACCAAATCGCGGTAAATCACAAACCTCTTCTGCAGAGCATGTAGAACTTTTCAATAAATGTCTTCTGTCACTTCCTCCTCTTACGTCTTCACCATTCCACAGAGCCTTTTAACATCGCGGAATAAAATCACAGAATTTCCACTTTCTGATGCTGAACATCTGCCACCTAAGTCAGGAAGCGACACTCCTGCTGCTCAGATGTCGGCTTGCTGACATAATCACACCCCAAGTCCTACAGCCAAACACAGTCCCAGTTTCTAAACACCCCACTGTACCTGTAAAGCCCTAAGGGGCCCACCCCCCAAGCCCTAAGTGGTATACCCCCCCACCCTCAACCTTACTGCCACTCCGCCATCCAAAATACACTCCATCTCAATCTGAGGCCACCTTCTTCCTCACTTGAGGTGGCTTGATGGTTAGGGAAGCACACTTGTAATTGAAAGATTGCAGGTTCGAATCCCTGACCAGCAAGGCACCACTGAGGTACCCTGAGCAAGGCACCGCCCCCAAGCACTGCTCCCTGGGCGCTGAATTAGCTTCCCCCTGCAATGTCACATTGTCACATATGGGTTAAATGCAGAGGACACATGCCGTTGTTGTGCACTGTCACTGTGTGCTGTGGTGTGTTGACTGTGACCACTGATCACCAAATTCTAATTCACTATTTCTGGACCTGACCACCTCTGCTAGAAGGTTAGAGCTTTTTAAAATACACCCCCCCCCCCCCCCCCCCCATCTGAAACTCCCTGTCCAAGACCATTCGGGTAGCCCCCGCTCTCTCCATGTCCAAAGACTTAAAAATAAAATCTGTTAAGAACTGGTTTTAAGTTCTAATAAGATAAATTCCAGTGCTTATTCCTGATTTCTATGCATTTCCGCTAATCGTTTCCATTTATATTCCCTCTGCTTAACTTTTACTACGTTCCTCTTTTATCTTTTCCGACCTGAAAAAAGCACCATAAAATACAAAATGTCATTATTATTGTTATTAGCCAATATTGATTTATGCCTGAGTCCCCCAAAAATATCCCTGAACTGCAAGATGATAACAAGTGTGAAATATTACATTTACAGAAAACTGGACACTGTAGAGAGACCAGGGATGTTCTAAGGCCTATTTTAGCCCCCTCCAAATAAACGTGTATTTATTGCCTTAAATCATGACTGGCTTTTTATAATATATATGTTTGCCATCACCGCCCCCCTCCCCAGTAAAGACTCAGCCCCCCTGTCCATTAATTTCTAACTACGGCCCAAGGAGAGACACCTTGATTTCTGAGAGCAGTGCTTCCATTGGTATGAAAGAGCACATTTGAAGGTCCTGAGAGTCTCTTCTGGACAAGTCATCATCTGAAAAGGCACCGGGATGGACTGGGCTTATATTGAGGTAGCAGGATCTCCCAACCTTCAGCACTGCCTCTGTTCTCATCCAATTCCAGACAGAGAGAGAGAGAGAGAGAGAGAGGTTCAGGTTCTTGCTATATTAAAAAGTGCCAACGCCAAGAGACAGAGGTGAGGAGTTTCAGGACGAGCCCTCGTCCGGCCCGGAGAGTAATGCAGACTGAATTGAATATCGATCCACGTCACGGCGCCGCCGGGGAGTCAGGGGCTGGGGGGGGTGCACCCTGTGTTCTGTGTTTTTCCTACAGGTTCCTTGCGGCAGGGCCAAACACGCCCAAACACTGAAGGTGCCAGCTAAACGTGAACCAAGCTCTCCTGGGCAGAATCCACTCATTCCATGTTTGCTTCCTGCTCGACCAGAGGGGTGGAAGATGAGGAACATCACCTGGAGGCGGGACGGATTTCTGAGGTTGTTCTCGTTGCACCCCCAGCAACGCAGAACAGAGTTCCTAATTCTGGAACTGGGATCCGAATGACATTCCTGATTATTATTTTAATCGAAAGGTTTTTTTTCTCTGTCTCCTTTCATCCCATGGGTGTTCGTAATGTGCCGAGATCACATCCGATAAGCAGATGGTCACTTTTCTAGAGTGCCAAAGATTAAAAAAAGGCCAGACTAAATGTTTAATTCCTATTCTTCCTATTAATAAAATATGTCCCATCCTCTGTTTGAAGCAAAGCGTTTCAATATTTTCCCAGAGTGCACCACTCTTGCCCTTTTGAAATGCCCCCCTCCCATATTCAAAGTCAGAGTGCTGTTGTGTTAATCCTATGGACCACTGAGCGCTGAAGTGAAAATAAATAAGCATTATGAAAGGGCCACAGCAATATGCTCGTCATTGTCCCGTATGGTTAAACGCCGCGATGACACACGCGCTAGCAGATCACCATCTGCCGGGTGAATGTAGTGAAACTGCCATCTTTTTTTATTTTCTAAAGCAGAGCCGACTGAAAATATGTTCAAAGTTTGTGCACTGAGTCTATTGGCTACTTTCAGAGTACCAGCAGCAAAAAACACTTTCTGTCACTTTCAGTCCCCCTTCGATATCTCAGACAGTAGTGTGGAGGACTGTAGATGCATTAAAATGGACTCCTTTAGGTTGCTAATTTGATTCCAGTTTGAAAGAGCACATGTCTTGGTGGGCGGTGTGTGGTTCAGTTGCTTAGGACACCGTCTCTGCGTTCAGAAGGTTGTTCATTCACATCCCATGGTCGGCAGAGAGATTTCACTGTTGGGCCTCTGAGCAAGACCCTTAACCCTCCATTCCTGGCGCAGGAATCGAAGAACCTCTAGGTGCATCTGCTGGTTTATCAAGAGGAGAATGAAACTGAAACTGAAAAGGGTGGGGGGGGGGGTCTTCTCACCAATATCACCCAGTGAATCTCAACTTTCACATGCGTCTGACGTGCTTCCCACAGGGCCATTTAATCCTACGGGCACCGACCTAACAAACTACCGGCACCACTATCTCCCACCAACACCACCCACCACCATCCAAGACAAAGTTGGGTAGAATAAAATACATTCAGACATTGAAGTAAACAGCTGTTTCCCCCATTTGGAAGGCAGAACAGAGACAAACAAAATCTGTTTTTATACCTTTAAGCACGCAAGAGTTTGATTTCATCCTCTGGAGATGCTTTATCTTAAATATTCCCAGTGCATATTATTCGTTTACTAGACAGTTTCGTTGTTTAGTGGACACTTTAATAATCCAAAGACATTTAAATGTTTTAAAGTTGGTCAATTTGCATAACCGGATATCGGTCCCAAAATAATTCAGTTTAAGTGGCTCGCTCAAGGGTACAAACAGCTGAAGAGCATTTTTTTTTATCCTTCCTAAGTCCAGATCCTTAATCACGGTGATTCCTCCTCCACACTCTGCCCCTCCTACGCTTTTTAAAAATGCTGCTTAATCGAATTTCCCTTTCCAAATATCCGGCTTAATGTGGTTACTGTCCACTCGTCCTCCGTAACACACCTTATGGATTTCATCCATAACGCAAGCCCCCATCAGTCAAGTGTTATTTAATATAGCGCGTCTGTAACTCCAAATTTGCCACAAAGTGATTTTTTACTGTGATCTCCTGTCATATTTTCAGAGTGAATTAAAAAAAAAACACACACACACTAAATCAGCAGCGTAGGGAAAATTATTCCCTGAACCCTTCAAAGAAAGGCAACCAAGCAGAAATGAACTGTCCAAAAAGTAAAATTAACAAATGAAGTTCCATATAATATTTGAAAATGTTCCTATGATGTAAGTCAGTGGCTGAGGTGGGGGATTCTGGTCCGGTGATCCAGAGGTCCAAGCGTGGGCCGGCGCAGACAGTCAGGTCGGTATCCTGACCCATGCCAATGCGTGGACCCGTCCTCCAGACCCCGCTGAAGGCCGGCTGATGTTCTGTTAGCTCAGGGGCAGATGGCGCCGCGCGGGAGGTGGAGCGGAAAGCCGGAATAGCAGCTAACTAGCGTGCTGATAAATAGTTGGGTTGCTATGCAGAAGATAACTAGATACTGCAAAGAACAGCTGCAGTGAACTGAACGGTGGTGACATGATACAAAGAAGAGGCAGGCAATCATAGAAAACAGTCAATGCTAAAATGTAGTGGCTAACGGGCTAATCACGTGACCGATTAGAGTAACAGGATTGGCTGATTTGCTCACCAATATCTGTGAGGTCTGATCCTGCCTTCAGTGAGGACTTTTGGTTAATCTACGACTGGTTTTTACTTTGTGCTTAAATATGAAGAACGCTTTTGAACAGGGAGAGTAGGATATCTATGAAGACATTCTTAATTTTTGGTACAGCAAAATATCGGCCATTTTTCTTTGAAAACAAGAAGTAATATTTTGAACTCTTCCCTAAATTTCATGGATGGGCACCTTGAGGAGGTGAGCACAGTGCCGTAAGCTGGCACGTTCCACTTCCAGTAAATACTCTTGCATCTGGACCCTGTAGCACTTCAAGACACTTGAGGTAATGACCGCATGGGCCAGGATTCCTGCACCATTAATGGACAGCTTTTTTTCCGACCTGACCTGTGTTCCTCGGGTGAAAGAAAGGGTCTTTAGATGTATTAATAAGTGTAACAATTAATAAGAGTCATCAGCAAGGTCTTCATCAGCTGTAACACCATAAACTATAAGACCTAAGTCAGGAAAAGCAACAATATTTGCATTTCTGTCCAGAGGGTTGTGTTAATATATGGTTTACCACAGCCTGTTACCACTATGATATAAACCAATGAAAATGGCTGCTTTCAAGGAAAGCCTGTATCAAGTAGGTAGGGCTTTAGGACCTGGGGGCAGCCTGCCAATTATATCTGTCCTTAATGAAAACATGTGACTCTTACCTGTAAGGAAGAAAGGATCTCATTCCCTGCGGCCATGAGGGGGCAACTGCTATTCCAAGGACATTATGTGAAAGAATTCAGTTTAAACTCTTAAATCCTAGAGTTCATTGCTCATGGGAGCCAAGTTTCCTACCTTAGTGGGCAGGGGGCTTTTTGTCTTGGGGAGGGGGGGGGGGGGTGGTGATTCTTGGGGGGGGTTGATTCTCGCTGGAGAACAGGTCTGAGATTGTCAGCTTCACAGCCGGCAGCGAGACACCTCCAGCTCCCTCTCTCTTTTTTAGTCCCTTTTTATTATTTTATTATTATTGTGGGTGTGTTTTCATTTCAGGGTCCTTCTTTATATTTACTTGTTTGGGTGTCATTTTTACATCTGGGCATCTGTGGTGATCTGTGAGTCTAACAGACTCTTAATGTGTGTAGCCTGTAGCACAACCCCCCCCCCAACCTTATTTGATATCTTTATTTGGTCCAGCTTATTACATCTGCCCCTAAATATACAAATATACATACCCCCCCCCCCCCCCACCATTATTGTCAACTGCTCAATGCATATCTGAGATCGCTGCTTAGTTCGCATTATAACCAGATTATGAACGAGAAGTCTGTCTTCCAGTCACTTGAAACAGGTACATATGGTTCTTATTTAGTGTCAGTTAGTCAAATGTTTGTCTTAGTTCAGTCACCCCTTCACATCTGCGCATTTGTGGTTTCTCTTATTCGCATGTCGGCTGGGAACAGATAACCGGGAATATTTTTGTAGCTTGCCGAAAGATTACAGAAATTCACAGATGATGCATAAGCCAAAAGCAATATTGAAAATGATTTGGATCACATAAAATCATATAATGATAAGTATTAGTAATACATAGTATTTGTTAGTGTAAGTGTGTACTATGCCTTTAATATTTTAATATCTTTAATGGTCTTGGCTTGAGTCCACCACACACTCTTTTACTTGGTAACCAGCCTCGCTCACATGTTAGCTGTCGTTGTTGCCACAGAATCTCGCATTTCTGCAGTACCTTGTGAACTTTCCAGTGCTGTCAATCTTGCATTTTTAACAATGAGTCCAAAACATAGTGCTAACAAATAGACTTTTATGTCATTGTTCAGGTTTGCAGACTGTTATTGGTGGAGGTTGGGGTGGGGGGGGGTGGTGGAACGTCGGGAGTCCCCTGAGAAGCTGCAGAGTGACCGAGGCAGGAAGTTTGAGGAGCAGAGGATCGGCGGGGTCTGCCAGCGGTAGAGCGACGGGGTGCTGGAGTGGATTCACCTCACCCTTGCTGGTGATCCTCGTCGGCCAGCCCCGGCTGCACCCCCCACTGCCCTCATGTTTGGCTGTTAGCTGTGGATCTCGGTGGAGTTGGTGTACAGCTCACCCCCTGGGGCCGGAGCTGTGGGCGACACCAGGACTGGAGCACCTGCGCCAGTTCAGGAAATGTTTGTGTTCTGTACATGAGCTGGCAAGCTGCATCCAGGAAAGAGAGGGCTGTTAATGTGCCCAGCCGGGGTCAGGTCTGAATGCACATTACGCATCATCTCAAGTAGGGGCCTGATTACGAGTGTATTAAGAGACGTGGACAGGCATCCAGACGGCAATAACGTAGTTAAAATATCCTGGAAAAATCCAGAAATTTCCGGAAACAAATTAAAGTGATTCTTCAGCGCTTATTTAATGTTCTCCTTTTGTAGGGATCGGACAAGGACGGGGACAAAGGATAAACAAAGAGCACGCAAATGAAAAAAGTGGGCGTGCAAAGAAAGAACTGCCATTTCAGAGATGGAGGAGAGGGGAAAGCTACACAGTACTGCTCTGCTGTCTCGCTGGTCTGCAGTGACAGGTAGAGGGTTTGGTGCCGCGCCGCACTGTCAGAACAAACGGTGCAGCCATACGCTGTACGTGGACGCAGAGACAAGGTACAGGAGGTGCGAATCAACATTAAAAAATGGCAGTCATCCCGCCTAGCCTTTCCTGTAGGGACACTGATCTCCCAGATAAACATCTACCATGAGTTTTCCCGTGACGAGCACCAAATCCTTCATTATCTCCAGCGAATGATCTGAGCTTCTGACTCGCGTTGCTGGGTCACTCGGCATAACAAAGAAAATGCCTCGAAAACACCGAGGAGATGGAGAGACGGCGTAGCCCGCAGACGCATCAGAGACCTGCCAGTTACCGGGAAAATCCTAGCAACGTAGCCCAGGTTTTTATCTCCGAGATTCTGATATTCATTCTGCCGTCAGACAGATTCATAATGTCATATCTTTTGTATTTACGGCTTCCTTTTTCGGGGGTGTTACAGTATTAATTCCACAGCTTAGAGTGGTGAAGAAAAAAACATCAAGCAGCCTTCCAGACTCTGCTGATGTTGCTTTTGATGACACATTGTTCAGTGGAAAGGCTTTCAAAGGAATGATATTATATGTGTAAGCTTTGTGACAGTTGGGGAGGTTATCGCGGGCCCATAGTGAAATATCTCTTCCCGATTTCAGTGATTTGCAGTCAGTCGCAGTCCCTTTGTGGTTCGATGTAATATGTTTTCGGAGGAGTGTGGAAAGATCGATTCTGTAAGTTAAGATCTAGGCTGTAATTATGGTAATGAGCAGGGCCTATTAGAACGACAGCAGCAAAAACAAAATGAAGGTTATCGCCCGCATTTACATGTGAATGCCGAAATCTCATGAAATTATAATCCTGTTGGCTTAATGCGACGGCACGTCATCTGTAAACCAGATTTGAGTCTGGAAGCGGATAAAGAGTAACAAGCATGCAGCAGTGATAGGCAGAGCTTTAAAGCTGTCGGTTTTGCATAAATGGGAGACGGGCACTTCAAAACATCCAAAAACATTTCTACGAACAAATCCCAGAATCACAAATTCCATCAACACCAAACCCATGGCCAAAAAATGAGTATTCTGATCCACGGAGTAACCTTGTGGAGAAACCTATATTGTAATAATGAGACTTTTATTGATCCCCGTGGGGAAATTCTCTTCTCTCCTACTCCATCTGCTCTCTGTGACACACAGGCACATATGTGGTTTGGCAGCGAAGGGTTACCGCCTACACAGCTGGGGGTTAAGGGCCTTGCTCAACGACTCACTGACATGTGATTATTTTGTCCATCCCAGGCTTGAAGCAGCAACCTTCCAGTCACAGGTACGGAGGTTCATCGTGCTGTGTCACACGTTGCAAGCTCACATGGTAAAACCGGGCACCCTGAAGTCCCTAAATCAGGGGGGGTCAATCTTACCCGCAAAGAGCCAGTGTGTATGCAGGTTTTTGGGATAACCTGTAGGTCAGCTGTTCAAACCCAGGTGTGAGGACTCTTCAGCCAATCAGTCCTCTAATTAATAATCTAATTAGGGAGTTGCAGCGAAAACCCGCATACACACCGGCCCTTTGCAGATAAGATTGACCACCCCTGCCCTAAATGTACATCTTAGTCAGTATTTAGTTCATTCGCAAAAACCGCTTAGGTCCAACTGACATTATATGGAATAATCCGTTTCGCGTCGTATATTTGTATCTTGCAGTGTCTGCAGAACAAGTTCTGGATATTTCTTAAGCCCTTGTAGCAGCTAACGTGATGCAGTGGTTTAAAATAGCTAGCTTCACATTCTCATCGAGCGATCTGTCTCTGTGTATTTAAGATTAAGTCTGTTTCAGTGAGGCTAGCAGGCAGTGAGTCTACTTTTCCTTGTCTCTGAACCCATGGGACAGAATTATTTAGAATATTTCTCACATTTATAGATAAAAGAGACACAGCACAGCACAGAGGATGGGATTGTCTTTCCTCAATAGGCCATTGTTATTAATATGCATCGGTCTCCTCACGCTGTAGGATTTTACATGCCGCTGTTGCAGACCTGCCCAGCCCCAGACCGCCTTTTCCTCTGTTTGAAGGGTGGCTAAATAAAGGTTCAGCTGAGATAGAGGCAGTGTGTGGCTTAATGTGTTAAGCTTCTTTGTCTGGTGTCAGAAGGTTGTTGGTTCAAGCCCTGGCAGAATTGTCACATGCCTGTTGTAAACATCTGCAACCTCTACCCAATGGAACAGAAGTGTGAAACAGCTCTATGTGAGTGCAGACCTCTGTTTGCCTGATTGTAGCATGTACTCCAAATACAAGGCCCTTAATCCCCAACTCCAGGGGTACTGTGTGCTTGTTGACCCTGTAAGCTTGCTCTGACCAGTCTGTGTGTTGAAGCAGAGGAAAGTCTCCCCACTAGGGCAGCAAAACATTCAATAAAAGAAACACCATCACAGATTTGGTGTAATACCCAAAGTGATGCTCACTGGCACTGTTTCATTTCTATACATTTAACATCAATTTTCCAACTGCTCATTGGGTACTGGCTCTTTGGGGGCTTAGAACCTATCACAGGCAGAATAGTCAGAAGGCCGGTGTAGGTCTTGGATGAGATGCTAATCCATCACAGAGGGGTAGGAAGCCCAGGTGACAGGGGAGGAGGCAGGGATCAAATCCTCGACCCTGAAGGAGTGAGGAAATGATGAGTCTCCCCATTCTGACCAGCGAGGGTTATAGATCAGATTAATGGCAGGCTTAGGAAAATAAGAGCAAAGTAGAGAACGGAGAGGCAGCTGAGCATCTGGATGCTTATGTTTGTGTGGCCGCTTTTACGTTTGTGCGGCAGATTCCATTGCAATCCAGATTGTCTTTGATTCTTCGACAAACATGGGGAGCTGAAATCTCGGTGACTCCTGACAGTAAGAGTGACTGAGCCGAAGCCCGACGTCGCCGACAAAACTTGCTGCTGCAAGTACAATTTTGGCTGGTGACATTGAAGAGAAAAACCGGAACAAAAATCTAATGGGTTTCAACATGAAATGACATCACAAGCTCAACAGCCTATTGCAAACATCTGCAACCTCTACCAAATGTAACCCAATGAAACAGCTCTGTCTGAGTGCCGACCTCTAATTGGCTGATTGTAAGGTGTACTACAGATACTTCATGTACCCTTGAGTGTTTTTGCCATTTCCATGTACAATGGATGGGGCCTGGTCAAGCAATCAGAAAGTACTTTATTTTATTTCATGTAGTTCAGCTACTAATTTTCACTGCCGATGTGTTTTTGAGTTTTCTAAACGAACCCCAGTGTTCAGGCTGAATGCGGACACCTGCTAGGCCCTGCCAAGGGAATGACTATACTAAAGACACCAGTTATAACCCGTTTGGTTTGTCATAAGCAATAACAGTGGGAACCTGCCTTGTTCACTCTTTGAGGAGTGTCACATGCATCCCACGTTGGGTGGTGAATGTTCTTCCTTCACAAACCCTGCCACTTAGACACCAGTGACTCATGGGGACTCGACCTGGAGAGATTTGGAGCATCATTAATTGCTCGAAGACGGTTTGAGTCAAGAACTTTATTCAAAAGTTCAACCACTGATTCCAGCTACTTCTGTTCCATGACTTTTCTTTATCGTTAATTTGTTTGCTTTTTTGGACACTTTTTCAGAATCGGCTGACACAGCTCATGGGCTTAACTGTTTGACAAACCTTGGCATTTACTGAAGCAATTCCTTCAGAAATCACATCTCCACGTTACAAAGAATACGCAGCGCCGCGGCGAGCATAATAACGGATCATATGATGCTGCCCCATTTGTCCCCCCTGCCTGCCAGTCAGGTCTAAGGAATGATTTCAAAATCCCGCTGCTTTCACCTGTGTGTGGGCAAACATAACAGAACTACCGACTGTTTACCAGCCAAACTGCACTCTGAATTCTCCCATCATTAAACTCAGGGTATCTTGTATTGCCAAAAATAAATACAACTACTGCTGGCAGTAGAGCTTTCTGCTGCTTGGACCTCACACTGGGGCATATCTTACCTGGATACCCATCTTTTGCCTTAGCAGACAACAGACAAAGCTTCTGGTGCCGCCTTGCATGTCACTTCCTGTCTTGATGCTATTTCCATAACTCATTGTATCATCATTGTATTAATTCCCTGGCACTTCCTGTACCATCCTCTGTTTTGTACCAGCCGTTCTTGTACCTTGGGTCCACAGCTCTCAGCCTCAGACACCTTAAAATAAACCCTTTGTCTCCACCGCGACATTTGCTTAGCCCAGGATGATGGCCAGACGTAGCTAGGAAAGCCAACAAACAACTTCAGCAGATCACATCCGACTGATATTTGGACATCTAATTTACCTTGTGTTGTTACCATTCCCAGGAGGAATGGGCAGCCAGTTGACCTTGAGCCCCTAGAGGTTTCTCTTTTACCCTACTTGTCCATCCTAAATTTTTTTTCTTCTACTCCTTCCTTTGTCTTCTGGATTTTGCTGCTTGCACAGTGTGCTGTGTCTGTTTATATACATATATGTAAAACCACTTGATAGGAGATAAAATTAATTGAATATGTGCCTGTGACTTTTAAGTGTCTCCCCTTCCACTGGAGGGCAGCACAATCAGCTTCTCTTTCATGGAGACAATAAGAAAAAAAACTAAATTCAGCACATATATAATTGAAGCCTCCGTTGGCTTTTTCAGTACTGTTACCTCACAACGTCAGAGTGGGGACTGTGAATCTGACACCAGTTCTGCGTGTGTGGAGCTGCATGTTCTCTTCATGATGTGTGGGTTTTCCTTTGGGGACTCCAACTTCCTCTTGAATTTCAAATACTTGCTGATAGTTGGTTTCTCCAAATGGCCCTTGGTGTGTGACTGTATAAGAGCCTGTCCAGCAATGGCTCTCATCCGAGGTGCTACCCTGACTCTGGGGTACAGTCTGGGATAGATAGACAGATCCTTGCCTGCAGTTTGAGTTTTATTCTGGTAAGCTGTTCTTAATGGTGAATGGAGCGGTTTCACACTAATCTGCTTCAGCAGTTTTTTTTTTAACAACAGGCAGGCTCTGGAAATTAAACTCTTCCCAAGCTTTCTTCTGGGGGGACGGAGCAGAATCCTGCACACCGTTCACAAAACTGCAGCTCCATAATGATTCCTGCAGCCATTTCACCTGGTCAGCCATCTTGTCTTTTCATATTGCCATCCATAACTTCTGCCAAGCACTTCCTCCACCAGATATCAGTTATCTCTCCACCCTGGAAAACCCCTTCACTCACAAGTCTTGTCACACCATTTTTGTTACACACAGACTTGTGCTCATTTGACTCAGGTCATTCCGATTTGCTGCCTGGATCTCTCTACTTACCATCACTAATACATCACAACCGGCAGCTGTCATTTGCCGGTGCGATCATGTCAATCAGCTACATACGCCTCACAACATTCTCCTTTTGAAGCTGCCCAGCCTCAGTTCTCTGGCTGCCCGTTATGACGATATTGATTTGAGAACCCCTAAAGCCAGGTTTGCTGCAGAATCATAATGTTTAAATATATCCCTTCTTTTTTTCATTTTGCGAATCTGAAAACAGAATAAGCCCGGATTTGATAGCAGGGTTGCCAACTCTCACGTATCTGGCGTGACAGTCGCGCTTTCAGAGTCTCACGCTCACGTAAGAAATCTTTCGGCAAATGTACGTTATTCCGTTATAAAATTAGCTACATCAAAAGCGTCGGGGTAGTTTGCAAACACTACAAACTATTTACAAGGTAATTAAACTGTTACGTGCATGTAAATGCATATGCATGTGTGTGCAGACTTGTCTCGAATTGAAAATGCCAGCAAGCTGATCAAAGTTGGCCATCCCAGTGATAGTCGGAATTACCTTCAGCCTATCTGACTTTGCCAGACTTTACCACTGGGCTCTTGAATAAGACACTTAATTCCCAATTGCTCCGGGGACTGGCTGACCCTGCCTTCCCAGTTGTACATTTCTTGGGAAAAAAGCATTTGTTAAATAACTGAAATGCAAATGTTTTGCATGAGACTAACCATGGAGGTGCACGCGTCTGTGAGACAGCATATAGAGGGGGACACAGAATGGAGGAAAACCCGGAGGAAGAGGAGACCTTCGTTACCAGCCCAAGGTCAGAAATGCTCCTGTGTGTATCACTTGCATGAGCTGATTTTGAGGACCTCCAAGGTCCCCACCTGGCAGGTGACCCTCATGGGTGCTGATGACTGAATGGAATGCGTATCCTTCTAGGGCATGTTCTGCCTTCATTCCGACCTCAAATGTTTGCTGCCTCTATATCCCATTTGTTTCCCCAGATTCATATTCATAAGCATAACCTGACTGGTGAAATATGCAAGGTCAAATCACAGAGTAAATGGTTTTTTTTTTTTTTCACCTTATTAAAATAACTTAATTGTGTCATTGCTTTTTTTGTATTATTTGCTTAAAATTGTGGCAGGTTGCAGAGCCTGATACTCAAGGGCAGGACGGACAGCAAGGGTGAACTGTCAGGGAGTGACAGAAAAACACGGAATGGGGTTAAGGACCTTCTACCAAGAACAAATGCAGTGCAAAGATTTAATGAAAAACTGAAATTCAAAGAAACATGTCATCAACTCCTCTTTCCAACCCTGATGTCACAATATCTCTCCCAGAGTGTGCATCATTTGCACGAGAATGTGTTTTCCCACGTATCCCATCATGCTCTTCTTTTGTAACACACACACAGAGGTGAGATTGAAACCTGGGGCCTGAGCACCACTTCAGCCATCCATCCAGCCCCCCAGAGCATTTGTCAGAGCGGTTAAGTGTCTTGCTCAAGAACCTAGTGGAAATGTGGCTACTCTTCCAAGCATGGGACTCAAACTAGCAACCTTCTGTTCACAAGCAAAGAAGCCTAACCTGCAGAGCCACACACTGCCCATAAAAACATATTCCAAGTGGTTAATTTTGTTAATTGTGAGGTGAACCATGATTGTCACTTATAGAACTGAGGCATTAAAGCGATACGATGTGATGCACACAAGGTACCACATACTAAAATTCAGATTAAGGCAATCTTTTATTTAATGATATCTACATGTGTTTTTGCCAAAAAAAAAAAACAAAAAAAATACATTTACATTATATTGGATATATTGAGATACGAGCTTAAAATGTTTCATATTTAAATGTGGAGAGCACAGCTAGCAAGAATGAAAGTACACAGAAATGCATGAAAAATATTAAGCGCATATGTCATGTTTAGATCATTAAACAACTGCACGATCGTCAGAGATTATGTACTGATTCTGTTTTAGTGCTACAGTATCTGCTCATAAGTCATATTTTGTGGTGATTTTTTTACTAGAATTTTCCATCCGTGAGTCACACGTAGAACATTAAACATGGGTGATACCTTTCCTCATTTTCTACACTTCATCTGCACATTTTTCCAGAGAAATACAACGGCTGCAATAATGTAGCAGGTCCCTGACTAACGTATGACACGGAGCGTGGAGGAACGTCTCTGTCGCCTCTTCTCGAAGGGTGGGAATGCACCTGGAAACAGGAACGGGCCAGACCGTGTGTGAGACTCACCACCAGGGCCATTTAGGCAAACTTAATGTCATGAAAAACTAAAAATGAATGTACACACAGTGATCAAAACAACTGCACATGTGACCAAAAGCCAGCCAATAGAAATCTCAGGATTGCTAACGCTACTATAACTGCTACTACATATTCATGCTGCTATGGGACACTGAAGCCAACTTATGGGGAACTAAAAATGAATGTCCACAGAGTGATTTAAAAATGGACATGTGACCAAAACTAGCCAATAGAAATCCCAGCACTGCTAATCCTAGTACAGTATAATACTATAATAATGCTACTACTGATGCAGTTATCAGTGAATATCCCATTGTTTAAAGGTATATAAGAATAACTTATTCATTGTACTTTAAAAATATTAGCTGTATTCTGCTTGTGCATTAATCATTTTCCAGAGACAGAGGACCCACAAACCGCTGGGCCTCACAAACGTTTTTTGGACGTATCTCCTGACCTTGCCGAGCATTGAGATGGACTCCATGACGTGCCCCGCCATTACACGCAAGGTCACCGCCCCATGCAGGGTAGAGTGTGGAGTACAGCCGCGATGAAATGTACACAGGTGGCCTATTTGCGAGGGCGACATCACTCACACGCCTTGGTGCAGGCCCGGTCGCTGGCAACGCAGGAGGAAGCGGCTGTATCACTGTGCTATCGCTGCCATTAGCCTGCAGAACACTTTGTTATCAAGATAATTAATGTGCTTGTCACCTTTTTACACAGAATGGGATATTTATGGCATACAATGTTGATTTATGGCTATTTGTGGGACATGATATCGATAAGGAGCACTTAAAAAGATATCAGTTAGATAAGTAGTAGCCCTAATTTTCCGTTAATAACTGGCACCTAATAACCGGAAGTCAACAGAGCGCGATTACAGGCGTCGAAAGTGTGACCCAGACGGAGCAACTGGAAACCTACGAACGAGACTCTGAAGAGAGCGACGACATTTGAGACGACGGCCATTTGAAGTTTGAGAGAGCTTCTGTCGAGAGGTAAACACTGGCTTCTGCCAGTGACGCGTCATCTCATCAACTCCAGGACGGTGCTGTTTTTATGTCAGGAACACAATTATTCAAGAGTATGTTATTTACATCCCTGTAAAAAAATATTAAGAATAATAAACAGAAAAAAAAACCACTGGACACTGTTTTCAAACGGAAAGCTACTGGAAGGGTACTAATTAAACTACGGCCTGTGCAAAAGCAGAGGTTTCAAAGGCCCATGTTGTCACAGCAGAGTGAGTCAGAGGACCTAGACCCAGAAATTCCAAATACAAAATAAAAAGAAAACACCAAAGTGAAAGCTGAACATTTTTAAGAAATTTTTGAGGGGAGGATGTCCTGATCACTCCTCTTTCCAGCGAGCTTTAAAAGCCCAGTAAACCACACTGGTTGTGTGTAAACAGTGCCCAGAATTCCCCTTTCAGCCCTAGTTTCCCCAAAGTGCCCCGTTTGACACCCAAATTGGAGGCTTTTCCACAGACAATGATCACGAGCTCTCATTTCATCAAAACGATGCTGAGAACCTTCTACCCCTGAAAATATTTAGTGTAAAAAAAAAAACAATCAATATCTTTGATCCTTAACTTGCTTTTCTCCATTATCACCACATTAATAAAGTATTTCCAAGGTGTCCTATATTTATAAATTACAAAGTAGCACTTTGTCATGCAATTGTAACTATTATATTTACATTAATCTTAACAACCACTTTAAAATTAACAGCAAAATGTGATAGAAGCTGAAATCCTGCGATATTAGTTACTTCAGTAATGTTTGCCAGCTGTTTGTCAATATGAAATGAAGCTGTACTTGTATAAGAACATATCTGATCTTGCTCTCAGGCTTGGGCTCAGCCAGCGCCCTTACAGTACATTTAAGGGGGTAAACGACTTTTCTCAATGCTCAACACTGATGAGGCTATTGTACTGAGCGCAGGATTCAAACCACAGACCATCAGATCACAGGCCAAACCCATAGAGCCACATCACCCACGTGGCACAATAAGCAGTGCAGAGATGAACGTGGTTTTTGAACCGTCTCTCCATGTCCCCATGACTGTCTGGTGATATCAGACAGGGGCTCTTCACTCCTGACCCTAAACAGGGGAGTCAGACTGTACCAGAGCTGTGCTGGGCGGCTCGGTTATCAGGAGAGCTCGCTGACTGGTATTCGGATCGACCCCAACATCGGAGGCCTGCACGTGTGAGCCTGGGCGCCCAGCTCCGCTTGTAAAGTATGATTTATCGTCGGTGGAAATTATAACCTTAATCAAGCTTCCATTAATTACCCCCAGATCTATTAACATTTTATAAATATTTCACAGGTGAGAGTTAGCTGCCTGTTTATTTCATCTCTATCAAATATTAAGCATTTAATTACCTTTTCAGGATGATTAATAGAGCAGTAATTAGCTCCCAGTAATCATGCAGGGCTATCTGCAGGCTTGCTAATTGAACACAGATGCGTCCCTCTGACTTCTGGGCTGTAAAGGAGAGTGAATGAACTCGCTGGGGCAAGAAGGGGGGTGTATACTGGGCCGTTTGGAGGATCGTAGCCCCTATCAGAGATGACTAGCTTTTTGTTTTTAGCGTGCAGGTGTGGGGGCCTTGGTCTGACATCAGCGTGGCTGTTCCCTTCGACACCGTCCAGCACTGAACGTGTCAGCGGGTAACTTTCTGTCCTAGTGGACCTTAAACTGAGATTCCTATTAACCTGACTGTGAGGCATCACCGCAAGGCATCAACTGATTTTAATGTTTTTCTGGCATGACTGAGTACATTTACATTTATTCATTTAGTAGACTTGTTTTATCCAAAGTGTCATGCAGTTCAGAAAGCAGAGTCAGCCAGTCCCTGGAAAGACTGGGGGCCCTTGCTCAGTTGGGCCCTTGCTCAGGGGCCCTTGCTCAGGGGCCCGACTGTGACATCACTCTGCCAACTTAACTCACTAAGCCAGATACTAATGTAATGTTTTATGCTTTTTATTTGATTTTTACTTTTTTTTTTTTAAGTGACTTTGAGTGGGGGCTCGGGAACCTCAACCCCTCCCCTGGATGATGTAACACGACGCTGCCTCGCATGATGTAACACGACGCTGCCTCGCATGATGTAACACGACGCTGCCTCGCATGATGTAACACGACGCTACCTCGCATGATGTAACACGACGCTGCCTTGCATGATGTAACATGACGCCTTTATAAAATGACATTCTTAATGGACAGAGTTGATTCTTAATTTTGACGTTATGTTAATACTTGAAACACTCATATTGTCATTCATAGGAACTGGATGCATCACCCAAAGGGATTTAAGTAGCTTTAGTGGAGGGTTTCCACATGAAAAATCAGCTTTAGTGTCACTTATTCATTGCACAGTAAGTGAATTTTAATTTAAAGCTTAATTCTCACTTTAATGTAGACATATGATGTCTGCTTCAGGAGTTATGGGGGAATGAAGAGTTTTAATAACTAAATGTATTATAAATTCATAGGTGTTTAAATTTTTACACCTAAGCATTTAAAATGTTTCCAACTCGTTTTTGCTCTTTCTCTTTCTTAATAAAGAGTGATTAACTCATCGCTATGCAGAGGAATGATTGGTCACTGATGTAAGCTGCGGTTTAAAACGATATTATGAATGATACATCAGTCATTTAATGTAAACCTTTCTTCCTGAAATTGCTTTACCATCCTGTCTGATGTCTTCCACACTGAAAGAAACTTAAGGAAATGCCACCCTGGTCCTTGGTGGCCCCTCATCATCCCAGATTGGGCTCATGCCACATTTTGATTTTTCAGATGTCATGGGGTCTGTGAAAAATAACCACGCACAGACCCTATAAAACATTTAACACGACACAAGGAGAACATGTAATCCCCAAACACACAGCAGGGGCCGTGTTCAAACCCCCAGCCCAGGGGATGGGAGACAATAGGCCTGCAATTTTTCAAATTAAAAGTGCTGATTGAATCACCCTAACTTTATTTGTTTCATTTTTGCATGTCAAGTCTATATTATTAGAATATTTCACACCAGATTTAATTAGGTTTAAGCAATATTCCAGTTATCTGTTTGTTCAGCTGATATGAATTATTAAGCAGCATAAACAATGAAGCCGCTCATTTACCCATCAAGTACAAAATGTTTCTTTAAAATTTAGTTTCATTGGCTTGTTTCATGAGTCCACCCACCGTAACATGAACAAAAACAATTCGGAAATATAAAAGCATATTTCCCAAAGTAACCACATAATCAGCAATTCTGTCTTGCCTGATCAGTTATGAGTTCAACTGGAAAAAACACTTCTCCTCCAGTTCTGCAACTGAGGACCATGGATGCTGATGCGGTTTTATGGGAAACAGGACTTTTTTTCATGATTGAAGCACTAAAATTACATATAACGGGAAATTTCAACAAGGGCTCAATCAAAGTTTCTCCTGAGGAATTAACGGCATGATTGTTCCTTTTATTTTTGTTTACGTTTCCAGATAGTGAATGCATTACTTTTTGTGGGGGTTGCTGATGGCATGAGGGCGTGGAAGCAGCAGCTCCCCGATTTTAATTTTCAGTTTTATCCCATTGGCCTGTTTGACCGCCTTCCTGCCAATAATATCACCCCCTGCTGGAGATACAGTGGAAGTACAACACTGCCTCTTTCATCACCCAGAGGTGAACCGATCCTGGCATCCATCATTATTTTTTCAACTTCATCTTCATCCATGTGTTCTTTGCAATGAGCCACAGCTGGGGGTGTGTGTGTGGGGGTGGGGGAGGGGGGCGGTGGGCTGCTGCCCTGACCAGCAGAGCTCCACCCACCTGCACTGGGCATATGGTCCCCTGGCAACCCTGGGGAAAAGGTGCATGCACATAAACAGTGTTGCCATGGAGACCCACACGGATGAAGGAACAGCAGGGTTGCCATAGAGATACAATACGTGCCTATATATTTACAGTATATAAACAGCAGTGGTGTCTGCAGATGCTCCACAGACGTACAGTGCAGTTGTGTCAGGACTATAACAGCGGATCGGAGATTCACACACTGCTGGGTATTTCGCGGGGGTGTTCAAACAGGGCCGGGCCTGTTAAAGCCCACTTGCGCCCCCCCTGGCTGCACCTCGCTCGCTGACACAAGCCAGCCCATACTCTGAGAAGCCCCCCGATAGCATCTACCGCAGCTAATGGATGGCAGGGTGAGGGAGGAGACGCGGGACACAGTCAGGCCTGCTGTTTATAGTGTTTGACATGGCAGGTCCTCTGTAAACCGCAGTATCGAGCGTCCGTGCCCAGCCACACCGTGGGAGACAGACTCCCTAGCCGATATGGCAGCAGAGGAGCGGCGGCGTTTAATAATGCAAGGCCCGGGGCAATCCGGAGGCGCCAAGTGGATGCATCTGACCCACTAGCTTAAGAGTAGCGCCGCTTAGCATAGAACAGCTATCGGTTTGCTTGCTAAATGCAGAGGAGTCCCCAAGACTGCTAGGGGAATGGTGTGTGGTTCATCGGACTAGCACTCTGTGACTGTGAGTGGAAGGTCACGGGTTCAAATCCTAGGCTTGCCAGACTAGTCACATCACACTTTTGCAGAGGCGATATTCCAGGAGGGTTGCGTGATGATTGTCTGAGCCTGTCCTCAGACTCCAAGTGTGTGTTTGTCTCTAAAAGTAGAGTATGATGGGATATGTGAAAAACTAACACATTCTAGTGTACCTGTACTGCAAATAAAGTGTCACCTCATTTTAGGCTACAGCAGAGTCACTTTCAGGTTACTTACAGAGATTAGCTGGAATGGCTTTCAGTCAGACTGAGGGACGTTGCCAGTCTGCTTGGGGCAACCAAGGTTTCTTTTACCTTCCCTTTTAAGTACCAGGCATTTAATTTGAGGGGCATGTAAAACTGACATGTTGTTCAAGGATTGCTAATCAACCTCAGATCTGTCAGGTTTAATGTAAGCAGGGCGGGGGCCTCACTGCC
Organism: Paramormyrops kingsleyae; assembly: GCF_048594095.1. Taxonomy (NCBI): domain Eukaryota; kingdom Metazoa; phylum Chordata; class Actinopteri; order Osteoglossiformes; family Mormyridae; genus Paramormyrops; species Paramormyrops kingsleyae. The sequence continues at coordinate 22,643,626 of NC_132814.1, read as the reverse complement.
AGCGAGGAGGAGTGAGTCTCCCGGCCATTTCACTGGATGCCAAGGACATCAAAGTCATTCCAGCAGCCTCATAGCTGGCTTCATTTTCCCTTTCCGGATCTATCCGTAGCTTCGGAGTTTGCCGCTAATTGACTGCGCCGTACAGACAGGATCACAGTTATTAGTAAACCTGGGAGAGAACTCACTGGAGACAAGGCCAGGGTTCTTTAAGTTATTAATTAAGGGCATTAAAAATAACAAGACTGCATGTCTTACATTCTTATATGGCACAAAATGTCAGACATACATTTGTTGATTGCATGTTTGCTATTTGCAATAAATAGTAGTGGATTATTTGCTTCAGCTGAGAGCATGGAGTGTGTGTGTGTGTGTGTGTGTGTATGTGTTTGTGTGCGTGTGGATAAAGTTTATATTTCATTGTGGGGACCAAAGCTAAAAATCTAAAAATGCCAGACATCCTGTATTTTGCTTGGTTACGTATGGTTAAGGTTAGGGCTGGGTAGGGGTTAAGGTCTTCATGTTGTGATTAGAAATGAATGGCGAGTCCCCACAAAGAGATAATTGCAAACCTGTGTGTGTATATATGTGTGTGGTGGTGGTGGTGGTGGTGGTGGGGGCGGGGGGTTATGTATATATTACATTGTGGAAACCAAATGTCCCCCTATTTTGACATTGTGGGGACACATAATCTGTGTGTATGTTATAGGTGGCATATTTATGTTTCATATAAAATCTGAAGTCGCTTTGAGAATTCTTTGATGCATCAGATTCCTTTTTTTTTCCACTGACTCCTGTTGCTTTTTTTATTCAGGAATAAATTAATCTTTGGTGTCTTTTTATGGGCTGTGATAAAAGTGAAGAGTAGCCCTACTAAAGCCTTTACTTAATGTCAGAATGTGAAATATATATTATGTTTAACTGTTGTTCTGCTCAGACACACAGTTGTCTGAGGTGTTTTACCCAATGCGGTTGTCATGCAAGCTGCCTGTGTGTGTGTGTGTGTGTGTGTGTGTGTGTGTGTGTGTGTGTGTGGGTGTGTGTTCATTTCCTGTTTACAGCGGAGAACAAGCCGCTGATCCTGAACCTAAGTGGATCTGACAGCTACCGCTCACGTCAGACCTGAGCCATCTCCGATTCTCTCCTAGGCACAGGTGATAATTGGCAGAGGCGCATATAATGCGCCGAATCTTCTATGAGCGCAAAATGCTAAACAGCCCATAGGGCTGAAATCCTGACTTCCTTCTCAAACTCTGGAAAACGAGACACACACCGGTGGCAATTACACAAGTGACCCGGCGTCTCTAGAATGGAGGAAAGCGTTAAATCCTTCCTGCTATTGTCAGGAAACATCACCGTCAGCTGCCCGTGCTGCGTTCCCCGGGTATGACCTACAGGTCGGGGTTGGCATGCCAGCAGCATGTTTCAGAGCACAAATGTGAATGTTTTCTGTGTAGGTGAAAAAAAAAGGGAGATGGAAAAAAGATCAAAAAACACAAAAGGAGGTTAAGGTTACAGGTGACAGTGCAGGAGACTCTGCCTTACATGGCAATGCACTGATTCCATACTAATGACATCAAAGTAAGAGGGATGGATGGATAGATGGATGGATGGATGGATGGATGGAAGATTATGTGTACATCACAGTAAGGAAAACTGTGTAGTGGCAATTACTTGGCTTTAGATAGATAGATAGATAGATAGATAGATAGATAGATAGATAGATAGATTGATAGATAGATACTTCATTAACCCTGATGGAAACTTCAGGGTTCAATTAGACTGGTGGACTCAGGCCTATCATCCTGTCGGAGTGCGAGTGTGAGATATCTCACCACGCTTCCCATGGGGGGTGGCGTCTGAACCTTGTGGTCCCACTCAGGGTGACCCAGGTCCGGCCCTCGGGTGAGAAGGCGGTTCGGTGCCGTGCTGGGTGGCCGTCCTCTCCCACTTCCTCGACCTCGTTAAATTATGCAGCCGGTCTGGCGCCTTCTCAGACCCCCGAATCTCCCCCCCGGCCTCACGCAGCCACTTCAAATGGCCTTTTTTTTTTTTACCCAAAAGGCTGTGCGCTGAATCCCCGCCGGAGGTACCTGGAGAGAGGAGGCTGCACGGAAGCGAAAAGCAGCCGGGGAGGGAATGGAATGAGCAGGCAGGGGCTGGGAATGTGGTTTGCCTTTACTTAAAAAAGTTTGCATGACTTCCATTTGAGAACAACCTGAGGGGAGGGCTGGGGGGGGGGGGGGGGGGGGGCGACCCGCATAGCCACATAATCCCACCACTAGCTTATTATCTGGAAACCGGAATTTCCTGGCAATTTATTGACCATTAGCCTCCATGCAGCCCTAAAGCCCATTCACCAGGTCCGGCCAGTGCTACATTAACCTGCAATCCCTCACAATTTAAAAGCAGCCCGTTTCTGGATATTTTCGATTTTGGGTGCACTTCAGAGCATAAACATTATTTGGGCGACTTACAAAAAAAAAAAAGCTAATGATTTGTCATGGTTGTTATCCAGATAATGTATATGGATTTAGGATCTATAATTCACGGGAACCTTCCTTGACCTTTTCAGTGTGAAGGAGATCTACTCTTCCACCATGCAAAAATCATAGAGAAGAAATATTTTAAGTAACAGTTTGTCATCAGTTCCAGTTCTAAAAGTGTGGTGTCATTCTTGAGAAGGCCAGAAGTATGTCTATGTTATATTATATTGTCTGAAATTGCTGTGAGAATTCTTTGACCCCTTGATGCATCAGAATCTTTTTTTTTTTCACTGACTTGTGTTCATTTTTTTCAGGAATAAATTAATCTACGGTGTCTTTTTAGGGACCGTGATCAAAGTGAAGAGGAGACCTAGTAAAGCCTTATGGTCTCATTGTCTGAATACATATATTATGTTTAACTGTTGTTCTCCTCAGACATACTCAAGATATCAGGGATTTTTATTGATTGATAGATGGATACAAGGGGGCAGTGACGGTGTTTTCCGCCACTTAAACCATTTGCCTGATGCCCCCTATTGGCCACAAACAGTCACTACACTTGGGATGGAGCTTTAAAGAGATACATGGCACCTGAATCCACGTCGAAACGGCCAATGACACGCCTTTACGGTCCATTGTGGCAAATGAGCGCTAATCTGCATGTCTGACTTTGACGAATGAGCAAGAATCCTCCTAGGTGTTTCAGCCCTCAGAGAGGCACTGTGATATGCGATAAGGCACGGGCAATTACCAGCCCCGATTCTGCGCTGTAATTTAGACCGGATGGGCTTAGCTTAAAGAGAGCACCTTAAAACCCAGAAAGACACCAAACACCGAAGATCCGATCCTCCCTCCAGGAATAGCCTAGCACTGGGCGAGTCATGTGTAGATTTATTTTGGGAAAAGCCTTTTTTGTTTTCCCCATATGAGTCGCTTATACTGCCTAACAGGGTTAGATCTGTCAGTACAGTGAATGTGTTTAATAGTACCTCATTTGGTGTCTGGGGGTTGGTGTCTGGACTGATTGGTACCGTGAGTTCTAGGTGTTTCCAGGCTGCTGGGGGAGACCCCCAGACAGATGCTTTCCCCCCATCTCCGCACCCCAGCCCAGATGTTCCTCACTGTGCCAAGGGGACACACGGAGGAGCGCCACCTTGCTGCCCAGTGGGGAGTCGCAGTGGTGCTGCATGCGGGAGTCTAATTAAGCTATTAGTCACATAATGGAGCACAATGGTGGCACGTCGATGGCATCTGCTCACCACGGCCGATGTACACGTGCGATGCCCATTAATGCATAGCCACAATGGTGAAAATGTGTTTTATTTTATTTGCTTGTGGGATTGTCATAGTTATTTTTCCTAAAAAGATATTATTTGGTAGCTATTATGCAGATGTGATTATCTAGCGGTGAAAATGCACTTACTGTATTTACTCCCTGGACAGTAGGGGGCAGCGGTGGGATTGTGGAAAGCATGTGAGATATAGCGTACGCCGCGCCGCTAATAGTTTCCTCTCATTTTTCTTCAGGATTCCAAACAGCGAAGCTACGTCAGTCTGACCATTTATCCCCTGTTATCAGGACCCTAATATCTGTCATGTCGGGCAGCCAACGTGGGACAAATGTAATCCCAACAGGGAGGGGGCTGGGTCGTGTTCCAACATGCAGGTAATGTAGGGGCGGGGGGAGACGCCATCACACATCAGCACGAAATGCCAAAATCAGCCCATTTTCCCCTCACACTTCTGTCTCTTTATCCAGCATGTGCTTTTATCCAAAATGACGGACACTTCTGAGAAAGCCGGGTCAGACAGTCCCTGGGGCGATTGGGGGTTAGGGGCCTCACTCAAGGACCCCATGCTGAAACCACTCTGCCAACATAAGGACTTGAACCTGCAACCTTCTAACCACAGTCACAGCCCCTTTAATCACTGACCCACAAACCTTCTACAGAAATGCACCACTTTCCGATTTAATCTTCCCGCGCTAAAAGCATGAACGCCTGTGTGCAGAAGCCCTGACAGACCCCCGCTACTTCCATCCATGCAGTCATTAGCGAGCGTCTCGTTAAGGACGGCGTCTCTCATCTGCGGCTTTTGATAGCTACACAGGTTTGCTGTCTTACGCTGAGTTAAATCACAGGAGAACCTTCTCAAGCACAGGAATATTACTACCAACTGCCATATTTGATCTGTTATTGAGGGTCAGAGTTTGAAGATTTACAAATGCTACCTATTGACGTGTTGCTACTTTTTTTTTTTTTTTTGAAAAAGGTACATTTTGCCATTTGTTCAATGATGTGTAAGGCTCCTCTTTCCTGAATGGGTAGGTAGGTAAGGACAGAGAGATACATATCAATGTGAGATGACTAGAAGGATGGATGGATGGACGGACAGATGGATGGGTGTATATCACAGCAGAATTTTTTGTTTCACTCATTTCTCATTTTATAGGTGTGAGTCTGTGAATAATGTACTGTATGTATATATATATATATATATATATATATATATATATATATATATATATATATATATATATATTCAGACTGCAACCTGGTTTTTCTCTGCTTCTCATTAATGAATGGCTTCTTTTGTCATGGCGCAGGGCTGAACTGAGGGTGCAGGAACAGGATTCAGGGCAAACAAATGGGGATTATAAACTGAAGACTGGGACACAGAACATCAATGACAGAACTAACTAACACAAGACAGGGACCAAACAAGGGGCAGCTGGAGAGAACCACACGAGGTCTGGAACGAGAGGCAGGACAAACGATTAGCAGGCATGGCTCGTTAGAGCCACACCAGGGAGGAAACGGGAGGGTCAGGCAGGGCTGGGCAGGACATGACATCTTCCTTGCTTTATGGGACTTCAGTCCTGCTTCTAGGAGCCTGATATGAACTGTCCTAGCAGTGCACTTCACACCTGCACTTAATGTTTCCCGTTCCATTTGAAGGTCACTTGACGTCATCTTCTGTTTCACGAGGCACTGTCGGATAATATGACGGTCATCTCTGGCATTAGAAAGTCGCTTCCTCCCTTTACCTGGCTGGTTTCTGGTCGTTCCCAGTGTCTCCTGCTTCACTGTATTCTTATGTGCTGCTGTCTTAGAAAGTCTGAACCTGGAAGCAACCTGCTGCTCAGCGTAGCCTCTGCCAGCAGAACCAGGACTAAACCAGGATTTAAAAATGCGGATTTGTTCAAAAATAAACAGTGGTCTCTAAATTTTTACCATGACTGTAGATAGATAGATAGATAGATCTGCCAGTCCACCACAGGGCAGGGGACAGATAGAAATAGATAGATCTATTTTACAATACACACACATCTAGACAGTAAAAAAGACATTTAGATATAAATAGAGTAATAATAAATAATAAATGACAATAACAATAACAAACCCCATCAAGAAAAGTATTGCATGGAATAACTAGTATTGCACTGTGGATTGTACAGTGCAGGAATAGGGTGACTCACTGTAGAGTGTAATTGCGAAGGTAGGAGAGCCCTTATAGCCCCCTTTGGACCAGGGGTGCGCAGGGCGTCTATCACCAGACTTTCCCTCCGCAGGATTTGAAGGGGGCCTGACTGCTGCAGCGAGAGATGTTGACACGGATTTGTATTAAATGATTGATGCAGGTGCTGATGTGCGAGACGGACACAGAGCGTGACGGATGAGGGAAGCGTAGCCATGCGGAACTGCTCTCCACACATCAGAGCGTTTCCGATGAGTCCCGGGGCTCTCGGACATCCCGGCCCCCCTGAAGCACGTCGAGGAGGGTCCACGAATATATCCTGCGTTTGCCCCTCCTCTACCTCCCCCCTCCCCCCTGTGCACACATCCCGGACAGCTGAAGCTTCTCTTTGCTAAAAAATAGTAAAATAGTGATGCATGTCACCGGCAATCGAGGGCCGTGATGCTAGGCTTGTCCACAACTGCCCACATTAGAGGAGCACGAGTACCAAGTCTGGTCACGGATTCTCCTCCGGGTCTCTGTCGCCGTAGGAGATTGACGTGTAAATTTGTGAGAAAATAACAACTGCAATAGTCCCTCTGTTAGCAGAATCCATGAGCTGTCTACAGCTCACAAGCTGACTAGGATACTGTTGTCTACCCAGAAAACATGCCGCTCTGTATAAACAAAGATTCTGCTTAAATCCGGGTACTTTTCTGTTTTTCCAAGATTATTTGTTTGAATAATTATTTGTTTTATAGTCCTTCATCAGCAAGGGCTCGATTTACTCATTTCAACCACACATTTAATGATTATCATACTGAGAAAGTCATCACTGTTAATAACTCAATTGGCACTTACTCTCAGGCATTCGATAAAAAGCTTATAAACCAATGATTACATTCTATTATGCTTATTATGTTCCAGACAACCAATCAGCAAGCCCTTCAAAGAAACACAGAAAACAGTTATTCTGAGTCAAGTACATTTTAAGTTAAAGAATAATTGCCCTGTACCCTTAAAACTAATAAAATAAGCAGAAGTGACAGATGAAAAAGGCTGGAAAAACGAAGAAAGGCCAGGAAATTAAGGTCAGAGTTGGAAGTCTTTGACAATGATGTTTGACGGTGATAAGACTGTAAACTTTTAAAAATGATTAGTCTGTAACAGGGTTATTCAAATCACGGTCCTCGAGGTCCGAGCACTGCTGGTTTTCCAGCCTTCCTTTACCTGTCAGTCAGGTGTGAAGCCTCTGACCAATCAGAATCAGTAATTATTAAACTAACTACCTCGTAGAACTGAAAACAAGGCCTGGATTTGGAATGGAGGTCCAGATTTGAAGAACCCTGGTCTATAAACTACCGCTTAGATGATTCTCCAACCACCTTACTGGGAAAATCTTCATAACAAACCCACTAATGGCCATGGTTTGTACTGGGAGGAAACACACATACACAGACCTGTACTCATATCTGTCTGAGTCATTTCTATGGTCCTTAACCATAAGTAACCAAACCAAATTTTGCAACTTTTAGTTTTTTTATTGCAGTCAAAGATTTTTATAAAATTGTATTTCCACTTCTGAAAATATGATCCCCACAATGTCAAAAAAGCAGGTTTTTATCACAATGTCATATAAACCTAATCCACACACACACACACAAAGAGCAAGATCAGAATCTTCCATTTCATTTTGAATCCAAGCCAACACAAGAAGATTACTTGACGTTCAAACCAGTTGCCTGTCTACCATTTGAATATTAGTGATTCTGTGATATCTTTGGACCAGCCTAAATGTTGATTTGCAGCATCTCCATGGGATCCAAAGATATGCATTCATACACCACCACCACCCCCCCCCCCCTCCCCCCCTCCTCCTCGTGAAGAAATCCCCAAAAAAAAATCATCAGAAGAAGAAGGGGGGAAATACACAACAAAACAACAACAACAATAAAGAAACGCTCACCGTGAAAAAATAATTTCAAACGGCAGCCTAAGCCCTCTGTCCCACTGGGTATAGGAATTACGGAGATAAAGTTCTGAAGAAAATCATCTGAGGATTCAAGGGGGAGAAACTGCAAGACGGCAGAGAGGAGCTTGAAATGTAGTCAGCAGAGAAGCTATAGCAGAGAGAGGGTACACATGTATCTGGGCAAGCGACACCTGCGGTCACAGCTCTGAGGAATAGGAACTCCATTTGCCATTTGGAGCATGAGCACAGGTACATTGGAATGTGCTCATTTTCACATATCCCATCATGCTCTGCTTTTTGAAGAAACACACACATATATATAGAGATGAGAGTGAAGCTTGGGGTCTGAGCACAGGGGCAAGCTGTCCATCCAGCCCCCAGAGCATTTTTCTGAGGTTAAGGGTGTCCCCTACCCTGTACCCTGTGATGGACTGGCATCCTCTCCCCTGTGCCCTGTGATGGACTGGCATCCTCTCCCCTGTGCCTGGGTATTGGACTGGCATCCTGTCCAGGGTGTCCCCTGCCCTCTGCCCTGTGATGGACTGGCATCCTCTCCTCTGTGCCTTGTGGTGGACTGGCATCCTGTCCAGGGTGTCCCCTGCCCTCTTGCCCTGTGATGGACTGGCATCCTCTCCCCTGTGCCCTGTATTGGACTGGCATCCTGTCCAGGGTTTCCCCTGCCCTCTGCCCTGTGATGGACTGGCATCCTCTCCCCTGTGCCCTGTGATTGACTGGCATCCTGTCCAGGGTGTCCCCTGCCCTCTTGCCCTGTGATGGACTGGCATCCTCTCCCCTGTGCCCTGTAATGGACTGGCATCCTGTCCAGGGTGTCCCCTGCCCTCTGCCCTGTGATGGACTGGCATCCTCTCCTCTGTGCCCTGTAATGGACTGGCATCCTGTCCAGGGTGTCCCCTGCCCTCTGCCCTGTGATGGACTGGCATCCTCTCCTCTGTGCCCTGTGATGGACTGGCATCCTGTCCAGGGTGTCCCCTGCCCTCTGCCCTGTGATGGACTGGCATCCTCTCCTCTGTGCCCTGTGATGGACTGGCATCCTGTCCAGGGTGTCCCCTGCCCTCTGCCCTGTGATGGACTGGCATCCTCTCCCCTGTGCCCTGTGATGGACTGGCATCCTGTCCAGGGTGTCCCCTCCCTTGTGCCCTGTACCACCTGGGTTTGGACTCCAAGTAAATTGAACAATATCTGCCAGAGTAATCTAACATGGGCATCAGTTTCCACACCCCTGATGAGGTATGTCGCTGCGGTTAAGTCTCACTCAATTGCATATTAAAAAGGTAAATAAATAAAGATCCAGAGCGGGAGCGGTTTAATTCGAGAAGAATGGCCGATAATAAGGTCCAAACTTTTTCATTAGCACCAGGGCCCCTCTGAATATTAAATACCGCAAAATAAATTTGTGCAACACCGTGCGTCATTGAGGTTATTGGTTTTCATTCCCTGGGTCCAAGCCCAGCTGGCCCGGGTGGGGGGCTGAAGGGGGGGAAGCGATGGCGAGGAGGAGTGCGTCTCCTTCATTAGAGCAACTCCCTCTGCTGTTTCCACGGCGACGGGGGCGGCTTTCATTAGCAGAATGATTAATCTGGACGCCACCGGAGTGCAAAGGAATTATTATGTTGTAGACAATGGGATCCGGGCCTGCCGGAATCTCACCAGTGCTGAGGGAATTTTCCAGAAGGATGACCGCAGGACTGGGGTGGGGGGGGGTGTGGTTTTGAGGACTGCACAGGAGATGGCCAGCTTAATGAGGGATAGCAAGTTTGGGGGAGGGGGGTGTGGCCATTTGTCAGAGGCATTGCCCCCCATCTGCACTGCCCACACACACATGTGTTCATTGAGCATGCATACACACACACACACATACAGGTTTGTAATTATATCTTAGTGGGGACTCTCCATTAATTTCTAGGGGAAAACTCTACATGACAACCCTACCCCTACCCAGCCATAACCTTAACCATAAGTCACCAAATAAAATACGAGACATTTTTTTGTTTTTTGATTGCATTCACAGATCTTTGTGGGGACCCCCCACGACATCTAAATAACAAACTTTTATCACATTGTGGAGGCCAGACACCCCTCACACACACACAGCTTTTGTTTAATGTATGAGAAGCCAGTCTCTTGCTCCTGACACTTCCTGTCACTCCTGCATGGTTTCAACCCCCCCCCCCCGTCAGTCCCTTTGGCCCCACTCAGCTCCCCCGTGACAGCAGAGGTGCCGTCAGCAGGGGCTGATGGGAGATTACACATCCCCATGCCGGTATTGCCGCAGTCAAGCTCACCTGTGTGTCCGCCTTCAGATGGGAGCAGGTCGATTCGCATCTCCATGCCAGCTGGACCTTCGTTCCTCCTGCTTCCCTAAGCCTTTTCTCCTTCCGTATCTTCCCCCTCCCTCTTCTGAGCCCCTCGGAACAGCTTAACGCAGAGATAAACCCAAAGGCATAATAAATGCACCCAAAGTTTGATAGAAAATGGCAGATCTTTCAGAGGTCGGAGCTTGACCCACCTTGGAGGGGAAGGTGAGGCCTCATCTGGGGACGTACATGCCCAATATTTAGAAGAATGGAAGATCTGCTAACTGGCTAGCTAGCTACCAGCTTCTGACTGTACTCGCTAGCTATTTATTTAGTTTTGGAAACATCAGAAGTGACTTTCTGATTGGAGCCCCAGAACGAACAAGTCCACTGATAGACATAGGGCAGATTTCATTCAATGTTAGGCAGTCCACCCGCCCCTATGGATCCACCTCATCTCAGCAACCTCCATTACATCTCCAAAGTTCCCTCAGGAGAGACGCAGACATTGACGACTTCATTTCGCCTGTGTGTTCCAGATGATTACGTTCCCGGACATCGGTTTGACACGGGTGTAAAATTATACAGCGTAAAGCAGGCAGGATGCAAAGTGAGGCAATCCAGGCTGGAGATAAAAAGCACATCAGGATCCTTGCATGCCAGAGGTCTGTTTTCATTATCGCCTGATTGCAGCCATTAATCTAGTTAATCACAGAGAATGAGGCGCAGAGAATCGCATTTATCAACGCAGCGACACAGTGAGGGGCCACTACCTCCTGTCCAGACATGAATCACTCACTGTCACTGGGACTCAGAGGATGTGGCATGGCAAACATCCGAATTCGATTCTTCCGGAGCAAACAAAGAAATGCTTCACGAGGCAATTATTGATGATGGCCATGAAGAACGGTTTTCTCGATAAGGAGTCTAACAAAAACACACCGGAATGGGAGTGTGTCCTGAAAACACACCGGAGTGGGAGTGTGTCCTGAAAACACACCGGAGTGGGAATGTGTCCTGAACACACACCGGAGTGGGAATGTGTCCCAATCGCAGACACCGGAGTGGGAGTGTGTCCTGAAAACACACCAGAGTGGGAATGTGTCTGAAGACACAACGGAGTGGGAATGTGTCCTGAAGACACACCGGAGTGGGAGTGTGCCCTGAAAACACACCGGAGTGGGAATGTGTCCTGAAGACACACCGGAGTGGGAGTGTGTCCTGAAAACACACCAGAGTGGGAATGTGTCTGAAGACACAACGGAGTGGGAATGTGTCCTGAAGACACACCGGAGTGGGAGTGTGCCCTGAAAACACACCGGAGTGGGAATGTGTCTGAAGACACACCGGAGTGGGAGTGTGTCTGAAGACACACCGGAGTGGGAATGTGTCCTGAAGACACACCGGAGTGGGAATGTGTCCTGAAGACACACCGGAGTGGGAGTGTGTCCTGAAAACACACCGGAGTGGGAATGTGTCCTGAAAACACACCGGAGTGGGAGTGTGTCCTGAAAACAAACCGGAGTGGGAGTCTGAAGACACACTGGAGTGGGAGTGTGTCCCAATCGCAGACACCGGAGTGGGAGTGTGTCCAGCTTTGCTATTTTAATTTGAGTAAATTAAGGATTTTAATAGAAACTCAGTCATCCTGAAACACCAAATTAGATGCGGACATTTCGACCATCTTTTTATGGTGTTTATTTAATTCTTTTTTTCTTTTTGTAATTAACATGTCATCTTTTGTGGGTTACTCCATGAGCACAATGTTTGTCACTGGACAGTGTCAAGGTTTTCCTCACTGCTGTGAATTGTTTTTAATACATTTCCCATGATTAAGATGGCAGAGCAACGAAGCACTTCAAATAATCATTATTTGTTTTAACCACAGCAAAATTCCTGTAGTAACAGTATGGAAATGATATATACACACTGTGTCCTTCTAGGGGTTTTGTCTAAAGTGTTCATATCATCACTGTGAAGTCTTTCATGGAGAAATCAAGTCCTCCACGATACTGCCACTGGGAAGATAATGCATGTTTTTACAACCAATTGTATTATTACCTTTAATTATACATAAAATGATCTCTCTATCTATCTATCTATCTATCTATCTATCTATCTATCTATCTAAAGTGAAATAACTCTATTGAGACTTATCCTGCCTCCCAGTTGTTGGAGGAGTTAAATTACTCTCACACTTATTTGGCCGATTCCAATTACCTTGTTCATCTAACCATTTATATCCTGCGTACAGGCTAATTATCCCACAGACATCTTTGCACAGTCTACGCCATTATCAATCAATGGCTAGGATCCTGGGGCATGACAGGTGGAGTCGAAGCCAAATATCACGAGAGTCACTCTGTCGTTGGCTTTGAAAGGTCGCTACGCTACCCCTTTGGAAGCTAATTTGCCGCTTTCATGCAAAATGCTAATTTATATGTAGCATCAATTTTTTTTACCGCAAGCATTTTAGAAGTGCAACTTAATGTTCGACCCGTGAAATGCATGTGGTTGAACATGTCTGGTAAATACCAAGTGCTTCTTTCGCGGGTAGACACACCTGGTGGTACCATTTTGCACTATGTCTGCTTTTTCAGGGCAAAACTCAGTTTCGTTAAAGGTTAAGGGAATCTGGGGTCCGTCATACAGCCTCACTTAAACAGAGACTTCAGCCATTATTTTACTTTATGCAGCCCGATGCTTAAACACATCCCAAGTTCATAACATTAATGCTCATTTTGTTAGCAATCCAGCAGCACACGGAATGCATAAAGAAAGGCTCTTTTAATAAAGTCCCCGCAGTGTTGGGTCTTCCTCAGTGTAGTCGATTTTTCAATAGCTTCAAAAGCGATGTTGTTAGCTTTCATTGTCTGCCCTCATTCGCTACTGGAGAATTAGTTCTTCTTCTTGAATATTCCGGGTTTTTTCTTCAATCCCTGAAGGACTAGCGATTCTTAAAGGCATTGTTACATCGTAATCACATTGATTATATTTCCCACAGTTTCAGTTTCAGCACACGGAGCGGCTGTGGGATATCTGTGCATTGTGATTTAATCCTCACAAAACATCTGCTCCTGATCTTATTCCATCCGATTTGCATTTTCAAATCTCATTCATTATTGAATATCCATCTAGGTACAGTGTGTGTATAGTGTGTGCTATAGTGGGTCGGGGCACTTGTGTCTGTGATCGGAAGGTCATTGGTTCAAATCCTAGATGCGGCAGAGTGAGGTCACTACTGGGCCCCTGAGCAAGGTCCTTAACCCCCAGTTGCTCCAAGGACCGTCTAACCCTGCTTTTCCGAAAACAAGCATGTTGCTCTGGATGAAGGTTTCCGCTGAATAAATAAAACGTAATTGGCATCAGAGCCTCCTGCAGCAGGACAAAACAGTTAGCGCTCGGCAAGGCCATGAGTCGATGGAGCGATGAAGTAGAAACGACTCCATGATGGAGGGCAGACCTGGAGCCCGATGGCTGAAGCAGAAGACGAGCTCCGTTTATCTCGAGGAGCACCTGCTTCATCGATCGCTGGGTGGGACAGATATATTCAGAGTCACCTGTAGGCACAACACTCTTAGCTTTGGATTCCCTTTCCATTCATCTTAAAATTAAAAATCTCTAACTAACAATACTTAGGGATTGTTCATGGATTCAGAGATTAACAAGGCATAGGCACAGAGGTGTGGGATTGTATAGGTTTGAGTATTACTTAGTAAGAAAAATTACAAAGTGGGTCAATCCAAATTATTTCAGTAGCGTTGGTCTGAGTGGGTGTTGTGTGGCGGAATGGAATTCAATGAAGGGTGTTCCCTGCCTTCATTTATTTATCTAGCAAACGGGCTAGGACATTGTGCCTGTGATCAGAAGGTCAGCAGTTATATATTCCAGGGTCAGCAGAGTTATGTCACTGTTGGGCCCTTGAGCGAGGCCCTTAAATCCTGGCTGTTCCAGGGACTGTCTGACGCTGCGTAGAGTCACATAGCATGGTTATGGGAGGAATGAATGGGGTTAGCCTTGTGGACAGGTTATTTTTCCTTTCATTCTCTGTTGTCCTGTCTAGTTTTTATTTTGTTGCTCATTTGCACAGCTTCAAACTACTATTTTCACAAGAAATCTTCTGGATGATTCTGTTGCCTGCCATATTTAGTGCTGTTATCCTGTGTTTCTTCGGTGCTCTTGCTTGTACGTTTTTAATTTCCTCTCAGGAAAACACACCAGAGTGGGAATGCATCCTGAAACGTACCCGCGACAATAAATCTGACTCTGATTCTGCTCTTAGACGGTCCTGTGGTAGCCATGCCAAAATGCACACGCCATCCCATCCTGAAAGCTGGACCTGTTCGGCACAGAGGTGGAAAGTTCAGGTCCAGAAAGTAAAAATCCAAACCAGGATCTTGTTTCAACCAACCAGTTGAGTACCGTGTGACTGTGACTCTTTAAATTCAACTGGTTGGTTGAAACAAAATCTTGGTCTGGATTTATACTTTCTGAACCTGAACTTTCCACCTCCGGTTCTGGTTCTGCATTTTGCTTTGTCCATTCCTGAGCCGAGCAAGGGCAGCGGGGGGGGGTGGCTGCCTCTAAATAAGCTGACACCATCTCTCTAGGTCTCCTTAGCTCGGACGATGAACAGCACAATCGTTGTTATCCTCCCTGCTCGGACTGTAATGAAGTCTGTAATGAATACTTCATATTCCTAACGGTAAGCTTCTCACACACACATTCACGCTGAAGGTTCCTCCGTATGACACTTTAAATCTGCCCCGATAGCCCGGCCTCAGCAGAGGACTCCTTTAAAGGTCGGGTATGAAGCACACCTTCACTTTTTAATCCCTCGCTATTAAGACTACTTCAAATATGAGGACAGAATTATGCACACAGAGCTGTGGCCACAGATTGCTTAGCATGGCTAATTAGCTCCTTAGCATATGCATTCGTCAAAAGCGACCGCTTGCGTTTTTATTCCTGTTTATGCCGTTAACTCGTTTCAAAGAATCAGTGTCTATTTCAAAGGCACCTAAGGTAAGACCTGGTGTGACTTTATCTGTAATCACTATGATACCTTCTGACCTGGAAGTTGTACAGATTCATCTTACTGTATAAATTATACTGATAATATTTATTCATATTTGTTCATATTTTCCACGCTCATTTATCATTTTCATTATCCAACATTTCCTCATCTAACAGTGCAACTCTAAAGCAAACAAATATTTTTAGTAGCGTAATAGCATAGCACAGTGTGAAAGTTTTTTTTTTTTTTTTAAATAATCCCTTACAAACTGTGACCAAAGCAGTGCTTTAAAGTTCTTGCTTTTGTTTTAATAAAACATTTCCAACAGTTCTGAATGCTCATTTACAGGATATGGAAGACAGGAATCATAGAGCACAGCATTTCCAACCATGTGATCAGCCCACCATGCTGCTGGGGTCCGTTACCGACGGCACACGCTGTATCGCCTGGGTTTTCTTATGTAAGCTGAGCTGCTGGGGTTTCAGCCACCCATCAAGAAGCAGACAGCTGTCTATAAGGGTCCAGATGAGCACCATACACCTTACAGTACGTCAGCTTCACCTGGGTTATGTGCACCGGCCAATCAGAAGAGGTGTTGCTTAAACATCCGGGCTACATGCCCTGGCCAATCAGAGGTGTTGTTTTAACTGCATTCTATCAACACCTGCAGGTCAACTGTAGGACAAGCGCAATCAGCAGACTTGTAAAACAAGATTTAATTCATTTTTTTATAGTTGATTGTAAAGTAGCAGAAAAACCTTTTCATTTGAACTTATCTTGGTAATTACATCCTGTGAGGGGGGGCGGGGTGGCTTGGACACCCCAAGGCAGAAAGGAGTCTGGCGAAAAGCTCCTCATTCAGCTGCAGCCAAAGTCAAATAAAATACCACACAGGTCTGTCTGTCTTTCTTGTCCCAAAGCCTAGATGTCCAGACCTTGACGTCCAGTCTCAGTCCCCCTAAAAAGACCTACACCAGTCATGTTTTCCTGCTTGATCCTGCTTGATCCCCCCCAAAATAAAGAATCCATCTGCCACCCAAGCAGTACAAAGACCAGCAAAGACAGAAAGTCAAATTGGGCCCCCTCATTGTTGTGACTGTATGTGGCCCCCGAAACTTTGGGGGCCCCCTGCAAAGGGTGTGATTTAAGTGGCGGTTATTTTTGGCATGTTAAGCAGCAGCTGGGAGGTATAAATGTCCGGTATTAAATGGCGGATGAGAGTGTCTGCTCTATGTGCATTCTTCTGAAGCGGTACAGTTACATCATCTACAACCAGGCAGAAGGTGGCGTTTTACTGGCGCTGGGCGCATCCCGAAATCTCAGCGTCATTTGGCAGAGCGGCGCTCGTCCGAGTGGCTGAGCAGGGGGCAGGTGCAGCACTTGCTGAGGTCTTGCCACTAAACAGGCTGCTGTCGCCCAAGTCCGTCAGCCAAGACGCAATAAACACACCCAGTGCCCCCCCCCCGTACCGTCATACGACTTCTCAATCAGGGACGGGGGGGACGACGTAAAAAGCCTCAAACCAACCGCGTCTGTTACCGCTGATCAGCATAAACTGCAAGTCGTATTGTGAGTCACTTTGGCGCCTTCCGGAACGTTCCTGAACGATCTCCGTAATGTCGACAGGAATGTGACATTAACGGTGATGCCGCAGTGAGTCCATCGGGGACAGCCACTGATTTCATGACGTGGAGATTTAGTGCCACCGCAGAACAGGCTGGTGGCACTTAAGGACAGCAGTAGTGCTCTTCAACTAGCAGAGGATTCATTGAAGACTTACTGTACCACCCTATGACCAAGACTCTCTTGACTTCCCATGTATCTAACAATATGTTATGTAGCTGCAAGGCTGGAATTATTATTTGTAAGTGACTTACTAAGATGTAAGCTTCTCTCTTTACCCATAGACATCTCATTGATAGTTTGCAAAGCCGTTTTTTTGAACAAAAACATCACGTTTAAGGTACAAAGGCTTGTCCTTGGATCTGAAACGCTCTATAACAAAGTCAGTAGCAAGATTCGAGGTTCTTTATTTGTCTGTTACACATCAGTACCTAGGAATTATTACTACCATTACTCAGTAAGTAACGCATAACAGGATTAGACAGCACAAAACATAACAAAGGTACTCACAGGCATCAAAGTACACATGTAACTATAGGACCTGCTGTGCTTGAAGTGAGGAAAAACAGGTACTAGTGCCCCCCTTGCTATTCAGTACCAGCAGATATTCAGAAGTGCCAGTAAATGCGACATGGTACTGGTACTGCGTACTGGTACTGCGTACTGGGGAGTACCAGCCCACTTCAAGCACTGCATATTTATGGGATACATGTGAAAAAAATAGAAGAGATGCCTGAAACAGAAAATATGACTAAATAAAGTATTAGTATATGAAATAAATGAAAGACTAATAAAAGATATGGCTGAAACAGGAAGTATGGAGGAGTAAAACGCATTATCGTTCTGTCCAGTAAAGTGTTCTATGGATTTATGAAGTATCATTGCTTTGTATTGAGACTCTCTGTAAAATGGTTAGCTCTTACACAGACCAATCAGAAGCAAAATTCAAGATCCAAGATACTTTATTTGCCTTTTGTACATCACTACATGGGAATTCTTACTCACGACATCCAGTCAGTAACATGTGACTCGGGTGGGGGGGATCTTTCGCACAGGGCAAATACTGTGGCACACCGTCAGTGAATCGCACAGTCAAGGAGCCCATTGTTCATCCGGCCAATGGCAGCACTACTCTAAAACCATGTGACCTCCAGGGAAAACCTCCAACATTAAAAACCCTCTAAAGGGCGGTATTCTGAGGAGGCTTGCATTTTTATTTTTTCCCTTTAAAGCAGAACGAATTTGTATGTGTATTTTTGCATCAATCTAAATCCCCAGGCCGTTTGCGATGGGGCCCATAAGTCTCGCGTGATGAATATTGCATGGGCCACTGTGTGACTGGCCAGCCAGCCCTGGCAATTTTTTAAAAAATCCCTGGGAATCGCAAGGGTAAATTATCCAAAACAGCAGTGGCGGCGATTAATAATGTATTAGTAACTTCTTTGGCTAGGACTACATAAATATCTCCCCTGACGAAGGTCCTGTAGGCCAGCTGTTATTAGCATTTTAAAAAGCACCCCCACACACCCCCACCCCCACAGGCAGGGGAAAAATAAATGATAGGGGCCTTTTGGCATGGGAGGGGCAGTCAAAGCGAATAGGGGCCCCGTGGTAGCAATTCTCTCTCAAAACGGCCCTTGAGGATACAGGAGAGAGGGGTCCAACCGGTGCTGGAACTGCCCCATCAGCCAAGGGATGTAAATATGCCTTTGTAATGTAGGATTCATGTTATGCACACCCGCCCCCCATCACCCAGAGATGTTCATGAGTCACAAAATGCAAGTCTGAGTCAAGTCTGACGTCTCTGAGTTAGACTCCAATTCAAGTCGGAGGTCTCTGAGGGACGAGTCTGAGTACAGTGTCAAGTCTTTGAATTAGAATCCAAGTCAAGCCTCTGCTGTCTGCTGCCAACTTGATATTCATTCCAAGAGCTTTTTTCTTTTGAATTGTATCCAGTGCAGGAACTAATAAGGGCTAATAGTGTAAGAACCACAATTACAATACCATTTATGCACAATGCCTAAATTCACAATGAAGAAAACCCCCTATACAGACCTGGAAAAAAATTAAGAGACTAATCACTCTATATTTTTTTTTAAAAAGTATTTTAAAATCATGGTGTAATTGTGGTTCTGCTGGCAGAGGCTACGCTGAGCAGCAGGTTGCTTCCAGGTTCCGAATTTCTAAGACAGCAGCACATAAGAATACAGTGAAGCAGGAGACACTGGGAACGACCAGAAACCAGCCAGGTAAAGGGAGGAAGTGGCCTTCATATATATATATAAATTCACAGACGCACCCCCATAAATTGAGAGATGGATGAAACAAAAAATTGTGTTTTGGTCTTTTCAATTTGTCCAGCACTGTATGTAAGGAGAGCAGGAAAGCTTACATACTTAAGCAGATGTCGGCATCAATGCAAACACTGCCTCTCTGAGTGGCAAAGGTACAAGGGTAACAGCAACTAGTGTACAAATTAAGGCTTGAAGCTAATAACAAAATTATAAAACATAACAAAGGCACTGGAGTGGGGGCTGGGATACTGTGTGGACTTCCAGAAGGCAGTGGAGTGGGGGCTGGGATACTGTGTGGACTTCCAGAAGGCACTGGAGTGGGGGCTGGGATACTGTGTGGACTTCCAGAAGGCACTGGAGTGAGGGCTGGGATACTGTGTGGACTTCCAGAAGGCACTGGAGTGGGGGCTGGGATACTGTGTGGACTTCCAGAAGGCACTGGAGTGGGGGCTGGGATACTGTGTGGACTTCCAGAAGGCACTGGAGTGGGGGCTGGGATACTGTGTGGACTTCCAGAAGGCACTGGAGTGGGGGCTGGGATACTGTGTGGACTTCCAGAAGGCACTGGAGTGAGGGCTGGGATACTGTGTGGACTTCCAGAAGGCACTGGAGTGGGGGCTGGGATACTGTGTGGACTTCCAGAAGGCAGTGGAGTGGGGGCTGGGATACTGTGTGGACTTCCAGAAGGCACTGGAGTGGGGGCTGGGATACTGTGTGGACTTCCAGAAGGCACTGGAGTGGGGGCTGGGATACTGTGTGGACTTCCAGAAGGCACTGGAGTGGGGGTTGGGATACTGTGTGGACTTCCAGAAGGCACTGGAGTGGGGGCTGGGATACTGTGTGGACTTCCAGAAGGCACTGGAGTGGGGGCTGGGATACTGTGTGGACTTCCAGAAGGCACTGGAGTGGGGGCTGGGATACTGTGTGGACTTCCAGAAGGCACTGGAGTGGGGGCTGGGATACTGTGTGGACTTCCAGAAGGCACTGGAGTGGGGGCTGGGATACTGTGTGGACTTCCAGAAGGCACTGGAGTGGGGGCTGGGATACTGTGTGGACTTCCAGAAGGCACTGGAGTGAGGGCTGGGATACTGTGTGGACTTCCAGAAGGCACTGGAGTGAGGGCTGGGATACTGTGTGGACTTCCAGAAGGCACTGGAGTGAGGGCTGGGATACTGTGTGGACTTCCAGAAGGCACTGGAGTGGGGGCTGGGATACTGTGTGGACTTCCAGAAGGCACTGGAGTGGGGGCTGGGATACTGTGTGGACTTCCAGAAGGCACTGGAGTGAGGGCTGGGATACTGTGTGGACTTCCACAGTGCAAACAACTGAAAAAATATATAATCTGTCCAAAACTCAGCATCAGCAATAACATCTTGTAGAAATGCTGGTTTCATGACCTGAGTCGGCTTTTATGGGTCTGTCTGTCTTCTTTTTTCTGTACTTTGTTTATTTGTGCTCTTTATGAGATGCATTCGCAGTGGAGACTTGCAAAACACACATATGGATGCACAGAAAGCAGCAGGACATTTGCAAATATTGTGAATAATGTAAACTAAGCTTGCATGACTTTGCACTAATTATGGTTAAAGAATCATGGAGGGCTGTAAAAAAAAAAAAGACTTTGCTCCTGCTGAAATGTTCAGCTCCTCGTTAAATTATAAAAGACCTTTAATGTTCATGAGTCTTTACCCAGGAGTTTCAGGTCAAGTCTGACGTCAGTTAGAAACAAGTCGCGAGGTTTACAGTTTACAGTTTACAGTTAATGAAACTGGGGGGCTGTGTGTGGCTCGGCGGGTCAAAACCCTGTGTCCATGATCAGAAGGTCATCAGTTT
This sequence comes from Paramormyrops kingsleyae, assembly GCF_048594095.1. NCBI lineage: Eukaryota > Metazoa > Chordata > Actinopteri > Osteoglossiformes > Mormyridae > Paramormyrops > Paramormyrops kingsleyae. Next base: position 22,622,633 of record NC_132814.1, on the reverse strand, counting down.
AAATCCCAGGACTGAAAGACTCTTGCTGCTGTTGGACCCTTGAGCAAGACCCTTAACCCTAATCGCTCTAGGGATTCTGACTGACCCCGCACTGCGACCCCCCTCCCCCCCCCCCAAGCCCTCCTCTCACCTGCGTCTCCTAGAGAGCAATATGGTGTCGGTGAAAAGACAGTTTCCTCATAAGAATGAATAAGGTGTCACTATTTTATTAGAGAGAGCCAGCCTGCATGGCAGTTTGGAACTCAACCCCCTGCTGGTGCAGGTTTCCTGCTCATCCTGTCACTCCTTTAATACAGGGGGGGGGGGGGGGGCTGGTTGACTAAGTGGGTCCCCACTGGACAAAAAGGTCTGTGTTTCAGGTGAACAGCACACAACCCAGTTCAATCAGATGGCAAATGTTTGCCCATAGCAGTAGCCTTATTAAGTTAATTCCAAGGCTGTAACTTGGAAATAAAATCCACTAGTAAATACTATTAAAACAAAAGCATTTTGATAGCAATTCAATGCTATGTCACTTGCTGTGGTCAGAAAAAAAGCAGACGTGTGTCTCAGTGAGTTAAGGAACTGTGTCTGTGTGGGTTCTATTCCCATAGCTGGAAAAGTCACCATATCACAATTGGACCCCTGAGACTGGCCTCTAACCTCCCCTGCTCCAGGGACACGACAGAGTGGATAAGGAGAGGAGAACAGGACTTCAGGAGAGTGGAGGCAGGTGGATAGCAGATGTCTTTCACACGAAGAAGTCAATTTAAATGACCAGTAGATATGTACAGGTGAACCGATAGGCTCATCTCCTGATTTCACCCGTCCACCTCCCATCTTACAAATACAGCCTTGCGTCAACTGGCGTCTGCATTTGTGGCCAGGATCACCGGGCGCAAGTCAGTCTGGGCGTATCTCGATGTAGTAGCTGTCCATCACATATACATTACTGTATCCATACTGTATTACAAGTTAGATATGGATACAGCTGGCAGTGCTGCCCAGTCTCTACACCTGTTACACAAAGGGATACACTGACTACCGACCTACGTCCGCATCTCCATGCAATCGTACGTAACTTGATCAAGCATAACTCGACGTAAAACTGTACCATGTTTTTATCGAAAAACTGAAAGGTAGCGGATTAAGTCCTTCTCAGGTTTTACGTGATGATGTGCACTGCTTGCCAGCTGTTTGTTAAGTGACCAGAAGAACCACAGAAGACAAGTGCTTCAAGTAAAGGTCTTCTGAGCTGAAACACCTTTCTCCAGGGGTTAGGTGACGTGACAGACCGCATCGACCTCAGCAGCATTACATCACGGGTGTTCCCATGGAAACCGGCACACCGAATTCATCGCGTCACACCTGACTGCGCACCTGTTTCCTCCCTCTGCCAAGGTGCAGGCAATTAGTGCCTGATATTAGCTGAACAGGTACAGAGACCGAAAGTGAAGCAGCAGAGAAAACATTAAACACATAAGACGTTACGTCCCGTGCAGAGTAATATCAGGTGACCTGTGTTTGTCTTTTCTTTTTCCCCTTTTGTGTTTGTGTGTGTTTCTTTTTTGCAGGCAGACGCCTCGCGACCAGATTGGAGGATTGTTAGCCCCACTTGTCATTCCGGTCGCCCTTCTCGTTCGCGCCCTCATTTAAAAGCTCGGGGTACTAAAGGGGGCGACTTTTTGGGTCAAGCGGCGCCTTTTGTAATGTCGCTGCGAGGCTACCTGGCATCATCCAGCCACCATCCAGCCAGATGCCAGTGTGTCTACATTCTCTGTCAATGTTTTTTTTTTCCCCTTACTACTAAATGTACGAAAAGCGCTGACCTGAGCGTCTGCGTTTTGTTCTCATTTGTGTCAGTGTAGCGGACTGGTAAAACCTGATATATGCCAGTCCATGAGAGGGACGCGACAAAAGAGCATTCAGATATTTCATATTTTAATTCGATGTCGTTTGACTGGATTTTACAAAGCTTTTCTACATGCACTGCTGTGCTAACTTTTTTATGGTAACACGGAATGCACCAAAATATGAATATAAAAGTAAAACTGGACATACATTCAATAAATCTGTCCTATTCTCACGGCAACCCTGACCAGGATAAGCGGTTAGTTGAAGGATGGGTAGTTTTATCCTTATATTAAAATTTAACTGTTTGAGTTCCTGGTGTTTGCTACAAATCTGATGAAAAAAACCCTCTCAAAAAATTGTTTTGTTGTATCTAATACATAAAAATCATCCCAGGGATTTTCATTAAATTAAAGCCAAAAATAACCATATGTATCAATTTGCAAGTTATATATACATATATATATATATATATATATATATAATAAAATGCCTGAAAATGAATTCATAGTTAAAGTCCTGTTCATTCTTCTCCTCTAACATCCAATTTGAAAAAACTGAACAATTACAGTGAAAGATTAAGCTATATGCAAGGTACACATGCAATATAATACAATGGAAAATGGGTGATGAAAGGTTATATTTTAAAGAAAACATCACTGGCTAAAATAATAGTTTTTCCTCTTCCAGTCATTGAACGCCTGTTCAAGTCTATGAATAACTTGCCTGCTCACTCATTTTGCTGCATTGAAAAAGTAACATGGAAATAAAATGTTCTTTCTAAAGTTCTTGTACTCGTAACCTGGCAACCTCAAAGGGGCTTTTTTGACTTGCTATGTAAGGAGGTTTTAAAAGGTAGCTGGATTATTACTATGGAATAATGGTCCATTTCCCCGTTGCAGAAAGGAGGCGCATGAATCAATACGACCCTCATGCTGCACCTGTGGATGACTCAGGTATTTTACGAAAACTCCAGCAATTACGTAAAGGGCTACAGATGTATTTTCTTAACTATCATGCAGAAAGGGGATTGCTTAGAGACGGTTATTGCCTTTGTACAGCATTTCTTGCATACGTGCCATCAAGCAGCGAAATTAAATATGCGGCGCAAGGACTGATAGCAAAATCTTAATAAATCCCTACGTTATCTCACGTTAAAAATATCCGTAAAGACAGACAACGAGGAGCTGCAGAGGTAATGTAGACACTTATGGTAGCAAATGCCTTCACACACAGGTACTTCTAGCATGCAAAATCAGGCACTTCCTGTTGATGTCATTTCCTGTTGATGTAATTTCCTGTTGATGGTTTGGACAAGTGAGCCAGCAGTGGGAGACAAAGTGACAGCTGGCTGTGGGCTTTGGCGGTCTGCCTGGTAATCGAGACCTGCCCTGGGCCTACAGATCGTCAGTAAATCACAGCTGGTGCCTGTTAACTTTTTGCTGGGTTATTATAAGGTTAGGATTTGGGGTAGGGGGTTGGTTTGGCTTTGCCTGTGTTTGAGGGTTTCTTATTTTGGCTCTTAATTTTTCAGTTTCCTTTCTTTAAAGGGGCTATGTCCTCATTTTATGTTGTTTTGTTATGTAACAGAATCCTTTTTGTAAATTTAAACCCAGATCCCTTGACATCTTCCCCTTAACAGGTGGCAATATTTATCATTTGAATTCACCAAGAATGTGTTCACCAGGTCACCACCATTTTGGAATGACACAGGATTCTGGGAAAATAACATTTACTGCTGAAAATCCACCATGACGTAGTTTCAGCAGCCTGTGCCCCATCCCATAACCTGTTCATTTAAAACTATTCTACAGCACATAGCTTGAAGTCAGCTTTCTCTGAATCACCCAGAGGAAGATAAAAAAAATATGAGCAAATCTGTGTAACCTCACAGTAACCGTTTTCAGTATACAGCTACCCCTGTCTCCGGTGCATAACACCTGGAGGTCAAACCCGAGTATCCTCAACCAGTGTGAAGAGCTAAACTTCCCTGAGATTGGTACCCTGAACAGAGAGGCCATCACCTAACCTCTTCCTGGACTGAGGTATGTCAGGCACTTCACCCCCATGGCAAATTGACAGGTATCAGAACCAAATAATGGAATCGGCTAAAGAACAAACTGACATGAAATGATTCCCTTTTTGGCCATTTGTACAAGTACACTGGAATGGGTTAGTTTTCACATATCCCATCATGCTCTGCTTTTTAAAGTTATACACACATAGAGGTGAGACTGAAGCTTGGGGCCTTAGCATAGGATCAGCCATCCATCCAGTACCCCTGGGGCATTTTTTGGGGAGTTAAGGATTTTGCTGAAGGGCCCAACAGAGATGTAGCTACTCTGCCAAGCATGGGATGTGAACCAGTGACCTTGCGATCGCAGGCCAAACCCGCTGAGCCACACCACACTGACACAACCTGTTGATGAATTACGGACCCAACTGCCCAAAACAAGAGTATGACATCATCACCGGTTAGCTGACACAGGTGCCATATGACATCATCATCATTAGGTGACACAGGTGTCGTATGACATCATCATCATTAGGTGACACAGGTGCCGTATGACATCATCATCATTAGGTGACACAGCTGCCGTATGACATCATCACTGGTTAGTTGACAAGGTGCCAATACACCAGCACTCTGTCTGTCTCCCTCATCTGTTTACTACTACTATTTTTTTACTATAATTCATGATTTATTTAGCCACTATATTTGCAGACAGCTGATACTTGTGTTATGCCGCTGTGGCATTGTTACGGAAAATTATCAGCCGTGCAAATGCCACTGTCTGTCTCGTTCATTTATTTACTACTTTTATTTAGTACTATCATTTGCGATTTATTTAATTGCTATTTTCAGACAACTTACAACTTGTTACGCCACTGTGGCATTGTTACAGTAATTCATCAGCCATGCAAATGTCGCACACGTCAATCAGTAACACCATCCAGCACTTATGGAAAAGTATTCCTTACTCTGAGCCAGAAACACTGCGACACTGGCGCTCGCGGTAAATCAGGCTACCAGGGAAAATCCAGCTTTTAACAAAGCGCCCACTAGCCCAGCTAGACATGAATATGCATCAGCTTAAGCCTGGCTTGCTGCCAAGTGACACGTGCTCCAGAAGACGGAGAGGGCCAGGCTAGTAATTGCCTGTGTATGGCCCGGGTGTATTAGAATACATGAATAAATTAATTAGCCGACCCACCTGCACAGGCCAGGGTGCGGGGATGGGGTGGGGGGGGTGCCTCACTGTCCCCATATTTAAAGATGCAGAAGCGAGCCTGTAAGTTAATGAGGTTTCTGTGTACCTTTATTGTTGTGTACTACAGCACCTTTCATTGACTCTTACGATGGGTGTAAATACCTCACATCCCAACAAGCGCACTCAACCAATAAACCATACAAGCGTGATTCCGCGTATAATGTTCTTTAAACAAAACGTCGACATAATACACAATGCGTGTTGTCACAATGTAAAGACTGTGAAGTTTGTAGTCCGGTTCAAAGTCTAATGAGCCAATTTAATGTCGAGTAACAGGAAGGGCATTTATAACACTGGGCAAGTCGTGTTTAAAGGCGTGTCTCGTTTGGGGATAGGTTCATGCAAAACACTTTAAAAAGTTAGTTAAAATCACTGAATTTGACAAATTTAAAATTACTAGCTTTTCAATAGTTGTCTAGCACTTCTATACACAAATACTTGAAATCATTTACTCTTCCAAAATAGAATGTATAGCGATTTCTTCTAATAAAAAAAAGACCAACTTGACATTCACCCTAAAAAGGTACTGAAATAGGAGATCAGATTAACCTAATATGCCATTTGAAGATAACGTTACCAGGGTCCTCATTTAACAAACTGAGGTAAAAGGGCGCCTTGTTTGATTACTGTCCCTCTCCCTTTTCCTCCCCTTTTCCAGCAGATGAATACAGAGAGTCACTGTTATGCGGCAGAGAATAGAGCCTCTTTGCGTCACCCACCCGGGATCCTGCGCCTTGACTTAATATGGTAAATACGGCTGTGCGGCCGGTTTTTGTTTGCATTCCTGACAGCACTGTGCTATTTATATTTGCCTTTTAAAGATTTGTTTGTATGTAGTCATGGCAAAATATGGTCAAATCTTAGCGGAGCGCTCCGGCCAAATTAATCAAACGTAGATTTACCCCCCAGCACCTCATGCCCAGCAGGACGGAGTCTCCGGGCTCGCGGGGAAGCTGCGTTTTGCGATTCCTAGTATGTCCACTTGGTGGCGCCATCAAACAATAAATTACATAAAATAATATATAAACATATTTAAAAAGTCGTAAAACCTGGAGTTATCTATTAGTATTTGAAACAAACTCGACGTTTTAAGAGATAAAAGTGTGACTTTTTCAAACGAAAGGATTATAAATATATCGCTGTCACTTACTGCACTTGTTACCGCTTATAAACTATTTAGTTAAACATTCAGAATGGGTTTTGTTTTAATGAAAGTGATTAATTAGCTCGCTAGACATGAGTCAAAATTAACTTGTCACATTACATAACATGTAAACAGGAGTGGACAGGAATTCGAATGCCAAAAGACGCGGCTCGCCTCGGACTTTGCCAAGAGCGTCCCCTAGCGGCCGTGCGGGCACGTCTCCGCGAAGTGTCACGCCCTAACCGCTATGTTCCTGTCCTGAAGGCGCGATCCGAAACAAGGTGGCAATGACGGAGTAGGTCATTGGATAGCCCGGCTGGACGTGGCAAAATGTCACTAACAAACCAGGCTCTGTGGCTGCTTAGGTTTTCTGTCTGTCATTTATGTCCCCTAAGTATTAGCATGCTCTGCTCTCGATTGTCCTCATAAAGACCTTTCTGTACAAAAAAAAGAAAGGCCAGTGAGAATTACAACAAGTAGGCTACAATTATTATTATAATAAAAAAGCGTGTGAATGAAAATTCAAGCAGTCACCATTTTGGCCAATTAGATCCACATAGATGTAAGTAACACACATACTTGCATTAGGACACTGGGATAAAATTCATTCGACATTTTAGAATCTAGTTGTAGCATTTAGCTTTGAGAAGTTGTGAAGCTTTACGTAACCTACGCAAATAGGACAATAAGTGCTCCTCTTGTCGTTTTACCCCTGTGCCAGACATTTATTGCTTATGTTCTGTTTTCCATTAGCTTTGGACACCAGTGAAAGTGCTCAGCTGATAAAGATTAAGAACTTATCTACTATAGTAGATATCTCTCTTTATGGGGGTCTGGCTTCGGTCCAGGACTTTAGAGGACTCCCAGAATCCTCTCTGATTAATGGTAGGTACCGTTATTGCTGCACTCGGTTTTGTAGACTCTCGCTGCGCACATCAAGGTCAGCTGCCTCCGAGCGCGAGACAAATGGGGCCGTCGCATTCCTCTGTCAGCCACCGGCAGCCCAACAATGAAAGTCAGACGTGTGGCCGACGCCCACCACTCGCCGGCCAATCACAGCCAGGGAATCTCGTGATTGGGAGCCCCACCCCCCTGAAGAGGGTAGAGGTGGGCGGGGAATATGGTGGGATGACACGGCTTTTCCGTGTAATAGATATAGGGTTTATAAATATGGGCTTGGGTGGTGGGGAAACTGTTCTCTGTCCTCAGATAGCTCTGTGAAACGTGTGTCATGTGTGGGCCCAAGCATCCCGGGGGGAGACTGAGTGTCACGCACACATTTAAATAGCACCTTCAAAGGGATCCCAGAGTAAAGCCTGTGGTGGAAAGAGGGGCGACGGGACAGTGTGTGTGCGTGTGTGAGGGGGGGTCAGTGAGTTTAAATGCCAGGGATATGTTCACATAATCTCCTGTGGGCAGAGTAACCCAGGAACAGGTCTTCCAGGTGGATTGGGCTTGGTACCCGTGTTTTAAATAAGCACCATGTGGTCAGACTGCCCATTCACCCCCCCCCCCTTGGATATCAGGCGGCCGATCATGAGAGCCTGTCAGTCGCAAAAGTCAGAATGTCTGCATTGTTATCTGCAGCCTCGGGTCAGACACAGAGGGGGGGACATCGATATTGGTCATAATGCAAAATGAAAAGTAATAAATAGCATATAAACGTGTAAGAAAATGTTTACATTTAGTAACGAAAGTTGAAAATGGAATTTAAAGAAGACGACCTGTTGCACGGATTACTCTGTGACAATGGGCTCGGTGATGTTAGTAGATATATAGTATTTAACATCTTATTTATATAGCAGACGCTTTTATCCAAAGCGACGTACAGGTGAGAAAGCAGGGTTAGGGGCCTGGAGCAATTGGGGGTTAGGGGCCTCGCTCAGGGGCCTGACACTGACATCAGTCTGCTTAAGTAAGACGTGTCTGCTCTGTTGATAAAGGAGTCCTACATGCTTTTTGTCCGGAAGTATATTATACTGATGTTGTACTATAGCATGATCGCGTCCCCAGAGAGCTGCTTGGCCATGTGAGGGACAAAGCTGGAAGGACTGGTTTTGTCCTTCAGGAAAGGTCTTCTTCCCAGTGTTTCTGTTCGGTTGCTATTAGCTGCATGTAACATGCCACCGCCTCCGCCCCCCCCCACCAACCCCCCAACCCCCAAACCACCACGGGAGGCTTCCTGTTCCTGTCCCATAGAGACTGTTAAGCTCCTTGCAATTCAGCTCCCACACTGTACACTTAACTGCCCCCCCCCCACCACACCACCAGTAATATTGCTGATACTGGGGGGGATGAATTTTCCCCAGAGAGCCGAAGCAGAAATTCCTGAGCCATTTCATCTGCCATTTGATCCTCTGGAGCTCTGTGAGCTTCAGCGTCAGAAGGAGAGCCGGAGCCTTATTACTGATTACTATTTAATATTTCATCGCTTACCTGGTGTTTTACTCAAGACAGCCTGTTACCTGCATATATAGCTGGTTATTTCAGTGGAGCAATTCCAGTTAAGTACGTCTCACAAGGATACAGAGGGGAGGCTTCTCATGGGACATAAACCAGTAACCTTCAGGTCACAGGACCATTTGTCAGAGTTCTTGAGGCTCGCTGTCAGTTGGAAAGACTCATAAACCTTGTTTGTTGGCCCTGTTCCCCCAGGTAAGGTGAGGTCAAATCCCTCTGATGAAAACTCCAGGCTTTATGAGTTCTCGATAACTGACTGATCGACTAAAACAGCGCCGTTGCCGTCAATCTTTCCAGTTTCTCCACAATTTCTAATGTACTTCTGTAATGGCTGAGCCACGTTGGCCTGGATAACAATGTGTTCAGATTCATATCAGCTTCGTTTCCGGGCCGGTAGATATTCAGGTGTTTTTGCACTTGAACCAATGACCAAATGGAAACTGCTTTATGAATGAATGAAGTGCAGCCTGTCAAAATCAACCAAAATGACTTATGAACCACAAAAAACATATCTCACTAAACACGAGTTTCCTGACAGTGCTGGAGTCCCAAGGACTCTGCTTTGAGAGTTTGTTTAGTATGTTTGCATTTGGCTTGAGGTAATCAAATAACACTTATACTGTTGACCTAAGGCTGTCGGGGGGCATAGATACCCTGCCAGATTCAGGGGGCCACACACTTGATAAGGGCCTTTGAATCATAAAATTATAACGGAGGCCATAATTTCTAGATCCGCCCCCCCGTGTTTCTGGTCTTTCTGCTAACCTGCCTCTCTACTCCTGCTCGGGTTCTGTATCCTACCCATCCGTCTTCCATAACTATCTATCGGTAATTTTCGGCAAGTGGCCAGCAATCGGATCCCTGCGATGGCCGCAAACCGCATTTCCATAACATACATCTACAGCGCAACACTGGTTGAAAAACCCTGACATGCAGCATGCGTGTGTGGTTTGTTAAATGTAGAAAGTGCGCAAGAGTGCATGTCAGTGCAAGGAATGTTGGAATAAATGCAGTATGTATGGGACAATAATAATTTATTCTGCAGATCATCTGACCAGTAGATGAAGTTTAGTCACCGGTTTACTAGGACTGTTTTGGACCTCCTTTTTAGTCTGCTGCCAAACAGTCTCTGTGCAGTCTCTGTCACCCACTGACAGCTGACATGGCTGACATGATATCTCTCTCTTCTCCTCCTGCTCCTTCTCAGTGTATCCTAGTCTGGATGACTGACCATCACCCCCAACTCAACGTTTCAAAGATGGAGATACCTAACCCTACTACAAGTTCACATCACAAATTAAACGTAGCATCATGCTTAATTAGCTGATGTCTTAGCATTGCTGTTTATGAATAACACATAACAACCTCTAACCAGGTGAAGAGGTCCATCCACACTTAAAAGATATCATATCTCACTTTGGCTACTGCATCTCCTGGCCAGATGTCCATCAGACTTCTGCAACTCCTTCGGCAACCCCAAAATCTTGAGAATGTATTATCAAAGCTTTAGAAGGCCACGGGGGTGTCAGAAGCATTTTGAATGTGGGGGGACACACTGGCATAAAACTAATATTTTATGTTAAATGTGGGGGGGGGGTCCAAATGAATAATTATGAAACGTGAGGGGGACACGTCCCCCGCAGATTTAATGGCAGCGGCGCCCATGGGTCCAGAACACACAATGTTCTGCCTCTTTCCTGGGTTACTCTCTGAGATGTAGATTCTCCTGGTTCCCAAGTCTGCAGTTTCCCTCTCATTCTACAGAAAGGATTTCGGACATCACTCCATTTAAACTACATTTGCTTTCTGAACTACTGAACCGCTCACCCTAAACACATTTTACTGGGCAGGTCATCAGACCAGTAGATCGGATTTAGTCACCGGTTTACTAGGGCTATTTTGGGCCCCCTGTTTCATAATCTGCGGCCCGACACCCCAGGACCCTCTCATCTCCTCATATCATCGCAATGCTGATGCAAACAGATTTATGTCTCCTTTTTCCTCCTGGCACTAAATATCCCTCTAGTATCTCAACACATCTTGATATATTTGCCTGGACGGCTCACCAGACCCTCTATGATAAAGATATTCCTTGTGCTTTCCGGTGTCTTCACTTCACTACAAGTTCACCACAAATTATTATTATTAATCTTCTTAGGTTCCATCAAATCGTGGTCATCTCAGCTCCCAGCTACCATAAAGATGGCCTCCTATCAGATCATCCTGCTTTTCACTCTGCTCATCACGCTCTGCAATAGCACACTAAATGCTATAATGATTTAGTCCATCTGTCAATCCTGAGAAGGCCCAGGTCATTCAGAGTCTGCAACACCGTGTTACGGATGTGATCTGTGAGCAGCAACGTGGGGGTGGTGGATGCCAAAAGATGCTACAAACTGATCAGGAAGGCTTGTTTGGTTCTAGGGGAGGAGCTGGACATTACCAAGACTGTGGTGGAGATTAGGATGCTGTCCAGACTTCGGTCCATCTTGGACGATGCTGCTCACCCCCTTGACATTGCTGTGGCTGGACAGAAAAGCACATTTATTCCTAGAGTCCTCAACATAAAATGCTCCACTGGGCACCTCAGGAAATCATTCCTTCTAACGACCATCTGATCATACAACCAGTGAATCACTCCTGTCACAAGTGCAATATTTCTGTTAATACCTATTTATCTTTGTGCAATATTGACCAGAAAATATGTTTTGTTACCACAGTACAGAACCTAGTTTCCATATCACCTACTTAATCTATTACCATCTTTATACATTAATTAATTTATTTTTATATAGCAATTGTTGCGTGTGACATCTGGTATTTCTGTTTTTCTCTTTCATGTATCTGTGCACTGTGCCATCTGTAACTACAAACAATTTCCTCTAGGATAATAAAAGTACTTTGAGTTTGATTCTAATCTTGTTGCTTGTTGTCCCCTTCATCTTCTGCCTTCGATGCCTTGGAGGTGGCGTGTGACTCAGTGGATTAGACTGTGTTCGTGACCATGAGGTCGCGAGTTCTCATCCCAGAGTCGGCAGAGAGATTTTATTGTTGGGCCCTTGAACAAGGACCTTAACCCCCAGAGATTGGATGACCCTGCTTTCTCATCTGCACAACACTTTAGAGAAAAGCTTCTGCTAAGTAGATATTTTCCAAGCATTGTGGACTTTTCAAATCCACCCAGGTTTCCTATAAGATGCCAAAAGTTAGTGAGATGTGTATCATGACTAATCCCTGCATTATTTTTGATGAAAAACCAGACGACTAACAAGCTTTGCCTGGTAAATGCATCCACCCACCCTTCATGCCTAAGGTATTGCCTCCCTGCCCCCAACCTAACTGGAAGTATGCCGAGCATATCTTAATGGGGGGGGTGCATTAACCTGGTATTCCAGATCTAGTGATTCATCTGCAAGGACTGTGGGAGGGATTCAGAGCTAGTAGGCTGGAAGTGGAAAAAAAGGTACTGATATTTTGGGGAGATGTCATGTGATCTCCGCAGCACAGAGCTGGAGGGGGACAGGGCCACAGAACCATGGGGCTGTGAGGTAACCATGATACCCACCGAGTATCCAAGTGTGATGTAAGAGGCGCCGACGTCATGTGGAGAGGCTGGCTGCTCAGGATACTTCAATGTCCCATGACGAGAAGAGAAAGTTTTAATGCAAAAAAGTAAACGGCAGATTTTAAAATGTTTTGCTGATCTCAGATTTTAAAATGGCCGGTTGTCTGCATTTTGCATTTTCAACAAAATCTAAATCACTTTTCCCATTCCAAAAAGAATAAATGAAAATATTAATATTTTCATGAGGAACATGACATAAAGTACCAACAACTGTGATATGCAGATTATATATTTCCAGTAATTGTTCCCATTCCAGGTAAAATGGCTACCTAACCTAAATAACACAATTAAAAGAAACCTTAATAAAAACACCAGAGCGTGGGTGAAACTTAAAAATTATAACTTTTCCAGTACTTAGTCCTCCTCTGCTCACGTTGGAGGTATTTACTGAAAACACATCAGCGGGTCCGTTAACAAAACACGAACTCTATAGTTTACTCCTGTGTAGTAAAAGTTGTACCCAGTAATGTCTGTGAAATATTCTCAACAGAAGACATTGGATCAGAGATATAGAATAGAATAGAATAGAATAGAATAGAATAGGCACTTTATTGTCATTCAGAACATACATGCACATCAGTGCACATCAGAACGAAATTACGTTGCATTGATTTGGCATTGGCCTAGCATAGTGTATTAATACTAGAAAAAAACTTAAAAATATAAAGTCTAAACAGAAAATAAATAGAAAATAGCATATATAGTTAATAGTTAATATAGAGTTATATGCAGGAGTGGTGTTTAGCACCATTTAAACCATGCATTGGCATGTGGCCACAGAGGATTGAGGGCCTCAGTTGGCCACAAATAGTCATTACACTTGACAGGGTGAGGCCCCAGGAAGTGATTTTTTTTAATGGGACCCCAGAAAGAACCACCCTGCCCCTAGATATATTATATTGTTTCAGATGAAGTACTAGTCTGTTCTTCGAAGACACGCTACACCCTCTGGTTTGGTTCTATTGCAGAAGAATTGATGCTGCACCAGGATAATGACCGCAAACATTCCCCGAAGCTTTGCAGGAACAAAGAGGAGCGTGCGTAGTGCTGATTCCACAGGCACCTGACCTCAACCCCATCGAACATTTATGGAGGCAGAGAAAGCCAAGCGAGAAGTACTGTAATGTCACAGGATGATCTCTGGAACATTCTCAAGTCACACTGGGGCAGAACGGCTCATCAGGTTTTCCACAAACCTGTGGTACAGAGGAGGTGCACTGTGACGAAAATAAAAGGGAGTTGGGGAAACACACCAAAGGCTAGGAAATTCTGCAATTCATTTTTGTTTTCTACTTTTTCCAAGATTCAACTTTTCACTCAGATATAATTTGGAAATAACATTTTCGTATTAAATTAATTATACATCAATACAAAATAGAAACATTTTTACTAGCGGTCCCAGATTTTTGACGCCCACTGCAAGTATGAAAAAATAAGTTTAGGTGAAACTAAAAATCAGCCAGAAATCCCATAAACCAAAGTCCTTCAAATCCGGGGAGAAAGAATTTCGTCAGCTTCCTTCCAACAGTTAAATTATTCCTGTCATTCCTATACGTTCAAAGGCAACGTTGAACTGCTATGTCAGCACGCGCTGTACTCGCAAAAACGTTTCATCAAGTTGCCGGGCGGGTCTGAATTGTTCTGTATCATTTGAACCAACTGTATTCTTATTCTTTTTTCTTGGAATCTTATCTTATTATCAGGAGATTTCAGGAAAAGAAATAAATAAAGGAATATCAGTTGCACATAGAAAGCATGGGGTTAGGGCAGATCAGGGTGCGAAGGGTGGATGCCGCCGCACTGCTCATATCCAAGGATCCCGTTCTATGGCGCAGGAGACGGGAGATCACACCGATATCTCGTGAAAGGGGGGGGGGGGGGGTAGAACTAGTACCTGTCTGCTGGAGAAATACTACACTTTTGCAAACGGGCGCTCCAAGGATAAATACAAGGATGGAACACATATTTCCCTCCTTGAAACATAGATTGTAGGCACTCATTATATAATTCAAACTATTTAGCAGAAAAGACATCTTAATACAGCATGCTGTATGACGTTGCATTATCATAATGAAGAGGAGCTTTTCCCCCCAGGTCATAAGTCTCCTAAACCAGGACAAGTCTCAGTGCCCCTAGGTTGCGCTTATATTGCACGTCACTTTTACCTTATCACTTATGTATAGACTGTATGTACAGCTTAACATATCTCATATTTTTATTTTATATTGTTATTTTATATATTTTATTATTCTCTTATCATGCACAGCTACTCGGGTGACCAGGGTTACATTTCACTACATGTTCAGTACAACTGTATGAGTACAACTCTGTACTTGACGAATAAACCTCTTGAATCCTGAATGTGCTTCGCACGCCATGACGTGGCTCTCCCATTTTCCGTCTGTTCCGTCAACGACTTGCGAAACGGGTTGCTTGCTGTAATCGCGACCCCCTGGGGGGTCCAGAGACTGGGAAGACTCACTTAACACTGCAACCGCTCTGCGCATGCGCAGCGGCTCCGCCGAAGTTATGGTGACGCCGCTGCTGGTCGGAGCTCCACATCCGCTGGACTCTGCTGGCGTTCGGTCACGGATGTGCAGGAGACAGAAAAAGGAGCGAAAATAACCTAATTATTCTTAAGTTTAAAGGTGAGTGAATCTGCAGCTTTTCCGACGGTGTTACGGAGAACAACACTGTTAGGGTCGTTGTTAATCTCCATACACAAGGTTCTTTTACTGCATAGTTAAACCATATAGGCTTGCATACAATTCATTCGACTCCGCGAATGGTACCATAATGTCCACGTGTTCAAAATAGTATAATTTATATTGCTGGTTTAGTTATTGGTGATTTTATCAATGCAGCATTTTCCACTCAATACCACGCGTTTGGATGCAAACTTCTGATGAGGGTACTAAGTTGTAGTTCATGATGTTCTGACCCAGTTTTCGAAGTTGTGGTAAACTGGGCAGGGTTACCAAACTCGGGCACTGATGTTTTATTTCACGTTTACCCGCTCCGCGTTTCACACGTCCAGAAGCCATACACTCATAACAGGCTGCTTGTTACTGACTGATCGTTTGCAGTGCATTGTAACCCGAAGTTTACCGCCACATCTTTTGTAATCAAAGCCCGATCCTCGGTCTCGACGTGGCCGCGCAGAGGCGCGCCCCTCCTCCGTGCGCGCTTGGGCTGTGCTTGTTCCAGAGCGCACGTGGGATCTATTAAAGTCACCCCTTACACTGGCTTACGGGGAACTGCAAGAACAAAGCCGAC
Organism: Paramormyrops kingsleyae; assembly: GCF_048594095.1. Classification (NCBI taxonomy): domain Eukaryota; kingdom Metazoa; phylum Chordata; class Actinopteri; order Osteoglossiformes; family Mormyridae; genus Paramormyrops; species Paramormyrops kingsleyae. Next base: position 22,607,026 of record NC_132814.1, on the reverse strand, counting down.
TTTTCTCTATTAACTTTAGCCATTGAAAGTAGTTCTGTTGTTTTCTATACTTGTGCCGCAATCAGGAGCTTTTTGAAGCCACTTTATGCCTGTGAGTGATCGTAAGGTCGTAATAGTGACTTTGGAACTTTTCCAAAAAATTGTTCTGCACAGAATATTTTGGGCTTTGCATTTTAAGTGGGACTTATTTGCTTGATTCTAAGTAAGCGTTAAACCCCCAAAGCCGTCAAACACACATTAATGAAACACTGATTTAAACGGCCCGCGCTCCATCTGCAGTTGATCAAACTTTATATCTTAAATACGGACATGTCTGGATTCTTTGGATGGAGGTTTGAGTTCGACGTGTACGTGTGTTGTAATAAGTGAGACAAACTGCTGCTTTTAATTAAATGTCGGCCAGAGTTAACATATTCTAAGTTAATCTGATTCACATTATCACCCCTTATTTTATCAGGTCGAGTATGGGAAGGAGTTATCAGAATCGTACGTGCTGGCATGTTAACATAGACTGATTGTTTGAATGACCGCTTGCTTTTGGGGGTGGGCCCATGGGCGTAAATTACGGGTGGGGGGGGGGTATTCATAAAAATAAATCGCAGTTAAGTTTGGCCCTGTTGGGTTTCTGCAGCGATTTGAGTATCAAAACAGTATGACAATGATGAGGTGTGAGTGGAAAAAAACGTGTGCGGATGGGGTCTGTGGTCTCAGGGTGATCTAAAGCCTTTGCTTTTGTCCTTCCTGTTCTTGGTCTCAGTACCAGTCTTAGGTCTCAGTACCAGTCTTAGGTCTCAGTACCAGTCTTAGGTCTCAGTACCAGTCTTAGGTCTCAGTACCAGTCTTAGGTCTCAACTGCTGGCTTAGGCTTGTTGTACAATTGTAATAAGTTTAACGATGTTTAGTTTTTCGATGTAATGGGAAAACTAATGCAGTCAACCCGTCATAATCCATTGTGGTTTATCCCGGACTTATTTGATGTTTAATATCAGCTGGGTTGTTAACTTTGGTCAGCAGGCTAGAGTGATATTTTCAGTTAGAGACGAGACTGAACACGCATTCACATGTATGTGACAGTTTTGTCATGTAAATACTCTGTAGGGTTTGCAAAATATCCCAGCGCGTTTGATGTAGGTATTAAGGTTATAAAGGAATTAATATAGATTTAACGTAAGATTTCTTACATAAGCGTGCGTGTCACGGCGGATGCGTTAGAGTTGGCAACCCTGATATCAGTAAATGGGGTTCAAAGCTATTATTAATCAACACAAGGCGTCTGTTGAATGCCTTTCCGAAGACAGGGATACGCTGTCTCTGGCCTCGGTCCTGGGCAGATGCCCCCTAGTCCATGAAAGGTGTGCGGAGAGCCGGCAGCCCCGTGTCCCCGGCGCGGTGGATGACGTATTAAGCGAGGCGGCACCGGCCCATTGACTGATCCGTCCTGCGTGCGACGCCCGCATCGCGGACAATGTTGTGAAATCGAATCCCGACTCGTCAAGGTCAAATAAGTTTAGGGAAAGTCTGTCCCAATCGTGGCCAGTAGTGATTCTAAAGACAAAACGGTGTCCACTTTGCGCTTTTGTGTTAAACCCTCCTTTGTACCACCGATTCTCAGGTTCAGATTTGATCTCCTACCAATATCGCCGATATCTGTGTGTTATGCCTGAAAGGGAATGAAGCTTTATTTGCCATTTGTACAAGTCTAAGAACAGGTACATTGGAATGTTAGTTTTCAGATCCCATACTCAAATATAGATAAATTCCTTTATTTTGCAGATGTCCAAACGGAACATTTGCGCATAATATATGAATTAAAAATAAAAAGATGAAATTACTAGAGTGCAATATAGAAAACTTGATCTACGAACACTACTAGACATAAGACATCACACAAAACTTAATAAACCTATTAAACCAAGTATGGGATGTAAAGTACAATAAATAGCTGAGGTCTTGCACTGAGGGTGCTGCATAATATTGATACAGCCCAAGAAAAATAGAGGTGCGGATGAAGCTTGGTGTCGGAGTGCTGGGCCAGTTCTGAATAATCATTTTTCTCGAGTAATGGGTGGAGACCTCAACCACCACCCCCCTGCCCCCAATGTTCCAGCCAAAGTTATACCCTTATGCTGAGCCATACAGCTCCTCCCTTAAAATGTGCCTTTCTAGCTGTGTTGCAATCCCCCCCTCCCCTTTAATGTCACATCCCCCTTTAGCCCAGAGAATTTCTCGAAGTTCGGCAGTGAGTAACACCCGCTTTAACGCCCTTAATGCCACTCGCGTGGGGTTCCAGGTGTGGTTCCAGGTGTCAGCCATGGAGTTCCTGTGGAGAGAGCTTGTCGCTGGTTGGATTTGTATCCCTCCACAGGCTAAAGTCAAAAATCAGCTTTTCGTTGGTGTGTTAAGATCCTTCCTGTATAATCTGCAATACTAGCTGCATTGATGGTGCTTTTGGGTGGGTGGGTTAAAGATCATTTTCCGATGGAGCTCAGTATTGTACTTAACACTGAGAGCCTGTGGTTCAGTCCAGTTCTTGCAAGCACCCTATAGGTCATACCCAGCTGGTACATACCAGTTCTGTTCTGTGACTGCTTTCATTTAATTAGTTATTTACATGTCCACAGAGGTGGAGTTACCCTTTGAATTGACCTATCAGATCCACCCGTGTACTTACGTTTTGTTTATCTAGTAAATGCTTATCCAGAGCAACCTATGATTCAGATGGCTGGGTCAGTCAATTGGGGTTAAGGGTCTGGGGTGCCCAACAGTCTGAAGCCATGGGATCTGAACCAGCAACCTTCTGATCAGGGGTATAGAGGCTTAATAAAGGTCTTTGTCAAAGCTGGATCAAATGACACAGTAGGACCCCTTGAGTGTGAGGTGGGTGTTACTTCAAAAAGTTTGATTATTACTTCTATGTTTAAAGGGAAAATGTGTCACTGTTATGTCCATTAACCATATAGGTGAAGGGAAATTTAGTGTGGGGAGAATGTTTTTTATATGTATATATAATTTTTATTTATTTTTTTGCTTCATGATTCTCGCCTTGTCAGTGAGATCAATTGCTAGTCTGTGGGCTTCTTATGAAATCAAATGATGTAAATACTTGTTCATGATCCTTGATTTCTACCTTTAATATAAGGTAAGGAATTTAATTATCAAGGTTTAATGCGCAATAATAAAGGCGCAAATCCTAAAAATGTCCCCCAGTAAGGTGGATGTTCTCCGAGGCACAATTGCAAAGTGCTCCGCATTGGGAAGCCGTTCCGCAAGATCAGGGTGTGTGAACATCTCTACGCTCGCCTTTCATGCTGCCTGCTCCGTGTCGCACTCTGCTCTTCTAGTCGCTGTCCATTACTCCGCTTCCGGAATTGCATTGTTTCCTTTTGGGTTTGGGCAAAAAAAGTTATCAGAGGAACTGGAAAGCACCGCAATCCATTCGGGGAGAGGGTGCAATTTCCACAGTTTTTGTATGATGCAATTTGAAATTGACCCTGTACCGCTAGTGTGACTGGTCCCAGGCTGCTTCGTGCCGTGCGGTGAGACCGATCAATCAATGGTCATAAAGACAAACATTTAAAGCGTTTTAGTGCTCTCTCTCTGCGCTGTGTCTCATGGTGCTCTGATGCCGTGTGGGTGCAGAGGAAGAGAAGAGTCACTCCAACTGGGGGTGCTGCACATCCGCCGTCATCCCTTTATTGACCGGTCGACCTGGTGGATTTACCAAAACTACGATTCCCCAACAGCTCAGCTCTCCTGCCCACCTACAACATAAATCCATAACAAACGTGCACTCTATTCATTTCTTATAACCATTATGCCTAAATTTCTGTAGGCTTATTCGGAGGCTCGCGCCCATGCTCTTACCTCTTCCCTCGAACAGAACAGAAGTGAGAGGGAAGAGGCACGAGCGGCTAATATAGGAGAGGCGGCATGATGGGAAACGTAGTTTCAGCCATTGGATTTTAGTTCATAAAGTAAACACAAAATAAACTACAGAAGATTTTTTTGTGAAATTATATAAATACAAAACAACCTGTTACACTAGCAAAAGTAGAATGCTTTCTAAGACTCTTATATGCCCAGTCTGAGGTTGACCACCACAAGTCTGTAAGCTTGTCTAATACTGGAGAGGGTTGTGTGTCCCTACGCAGGTTAAGACGCTTGTTATCGGAAGGCTGCAGGTTTGAATCCCTGGGTCAGCAGAGTCATTGCATTGTGTGGACCCTTGAGTAAGACCCCTAACCCATCGATTGCTCCAGGGATGATTTGACGCTGCTTTCTCCAAGTCGAATGTCACTTTGGATAAAAGCAGTTGCTAAATGTGTATTTTCCTCCCCGCTTTAGCTGCATAGATGTATGAAGGACAGATCTGTTATCTCACATATCCCTGTAAGGCAGTTAAAACCAGATGGGGCCTTTCAGTCATTCACCTCATAACTATTCCCATGAAGTCAGTCTTTTGTAAGGTGCCTTGATTTAAATTAAGCTCAGGGGAGAGATTCCCAATGTCCAAATGATCTTCCTTACCTATTGTGTAAGTGCTGCTTACAAGTGATTGTGTGTGTGGATTTCGACAATGGTGGAAACGAAATGACCATCTGAAGCATTTAAAAAGCCGGACTATCTACCCTACATCCTCCCCATTTGCCTCACAGTGAGGCCTAAGAATATGTTGTTTCAAAATTTTAAAGTTAATTTCAAACATTGGGCACATAATATAATGCCCCTATAATTCTTAGCTGCTGTAATGTGTGGATGTAAATGGGGATCTATTTTGGATATTTGTGGACACTCTTTGAAAGACTTAGATCAGTGTTTCCCAACCCAGTTCTCGGGGAACCCCGGACAATCCACGTTTTTGCTCCCTTGCTGCTTCCAGCCAATCAGAAACACCAAATACCTGGTACAGGTGCGCTGGGAGCTGAGAGGAAGCAGAAACGTGGACTGACTTAGGTGATGAAGTTGCCTGCACATTGGTTGAGTTTAAATAGGCCTCTGTCTGTCATGCAGCCACAGTTGAGCAAACTTCAAAGTCAGTCCCAAGAACAGTTTACCATGAATGATGGCTCATTCAGTCTTTTGTCAGTGGTAGAGAATTTAGAAATTTCTATGCGCATGCAGAAGTGATTCAAGCAAGGTTTTGTGTGTGTGTGTGGGTGTGTGGGGGGGGGGGTGTTTAAATTATTAAAGAACCTAAATATTTCTTATTCATTCTCATCTGCCCTGACCCCCCCCCCCCCCCATATGCTGGAGGAGCTTGGCTCAGGTCAGGTGGACTGTCAGATCTTTGTTTGCAGGTAGCTAATGCTAAGCTAGTCTGCTAGGAGTAGCGTGGTTCTCCAGGATGAGATCAGAGGACGCGAGCGTCTTTCATGGCTGAGCCTGCATCATACTGAGTGGGAAGTTGACGTCTGGCCCCAGCTCAGCAGGGTGTGCTGCTGGCCCGCAGAACGTGACCTCCTGCTTCGTGAGGTCAGCATGCCAACGCTTTTCAACAGAGCTGCTCTTCATGGATGGCGCAGGCTGGAGGAGTTTCTTCTCACATCAAAGGCAGAAAACCATGCATGGAACAAGGGAATTAAGGCCGTCTCCAGCATTTCATGAAGCCTGAGGGGCTACTGCATAGGCCCGGCATTCTGATTTTGATTCTCCTAAGATCTCCACATCCCCTCGAACCGTCTGCTCAATGTGACTTGGAGGAAATTATTTGGGTTATCCTGCGTTAACATTTCTGAGCTGCATTTTATGTTGTTAACCTTGTACTCTGTGTATTTCACATGCAAGTAGCATAAAAGATCGTAGGCCCTAGCTACTGCTGTGTTGGGTCCCTGGGGCTCTTTACACGTTGCTTACTCATATTAGCATATGCTAGCTAAGCTTTTTGTAGATTTTAAAGCTTATTGTCTTGTGGGGCTGTCTGCCAAAATCGATTTACAAAAACGGCATGTGGCCAGTGACTGGACACGCGGAGATGCATTTCCAGGTGGTCACTTAGTCTTCCTAGCAGCCCTGGACTGTTTAGCCAGTATGTACACTGGAACCAGACTGCCCTGCTTCCAGTGCCCTTCCAAGGAAGACTCCTACTTGAATCCTACTGCAGCTGGTAATTAAAATCCCACAGCCGCGTCTTCCACAAGATGTGAGCTTTATGTGGGCAGAATAGTCAAATTGCAGTGTATTTTATGTAGTTATGTATTTGTACTATTTTAGGGATCAGTAGTTGTCAGTTTTGGAAACCTTCACCCAGCAAGGAAGTTGTAGGTATGAGGTATTTGTGGTGTTGGATCCCTTTCAGATGGAAATGGCAGCAGATTTTGTGATTAGTGGATAGATACTGGGAGTGGGTAAAAATCTTTATCGTGATCCTGTTTTTGATGATTCAATATCCATTCACAAAATGCCAAAATTCATCCCGATAAATTTAGCTTATTTTTCCTCCCATAACTTTGAAAATGTTATTGCTGAATTTTACTTGTATTGGTCCTGTTATCGCATAGGTAGCGCTACTTTTTCTGTAACCAGGGTTGCAATAGTGCGCAGTTGCCTTGCCCCGCCATCTTGGTGCATTGTCAGTCGTGGTAAGAGTATTCCAACATGTGAATGCATGCAAGTAAGTCGAGTTAAGTTGGGGCTTTGTCGTGCCGGTCATACTCAGTATCCTGCTTACAGTGATGCAAAATAATGTTTTATAAATTGTTTGCTTTTCATTTCAATGTGAAGAGAACTAATGTTATTGGATGTAGCCTACTGTCGGTTATGAGTTTTTTTTTGTTTTGTTTTGTTTTTTTCTTTCTCCCCCAAAGTCATGGGTAACACTGGCAAATGAAAGCAACAAAGTCTATAGTTTTTTTTTTTTGTGACTGGGTACAAGGACTGCAGAGGGAAAAGTGAGGAGAAAATATTTTGGTGTATTCACAGGCAAGTACAAGAATATATTTTCATGCTTGCATATTTTTGCCGTAATGGTAAGTTACATTCCTTTATTCTGCAAGGTTAACGCTACAGTGTTTGTTTCTTTTTTTTTTTTAACCACAAATCTGGTTTAATTGCACATTAGTGAATATCATTAATGTGAATTTAAAAAGAATCAAAATTGAATCCAATCGGGCAATTGTAAATCGAATTGTGAGGTCAGGGCTAGTTCCCAGTCCTAAACAAGACCTGTATGTTTCCGTTAATTCCTGTAATTCGTTTTGGCACACACCTTTACAGTAAAGTTCTTCTGAAACATGGTATGTGAGTTTAGACTTGCTTATTTTTTTTTTATCAGTTATCCTTTTCAGTCAGAAGTCATTTTTTGTGCTTTGAAAAAGATGGGTTGGTTTTGTTTTTTAAAGATTTTGGTATGAATTGAGTTTTCACAATTCCTTTCCAGTGAATTTGCCTTTCTAAACTCCAGCCGACTTTGAGACAGTCTTGCGGCTTAAAAAAATGTTTTAGATGTATGGGGGATGGTTTGGGTTACTCTCCTCCTCTGTGGGGTGCCCACCACTAAGAGCTGTCTCTATACCTTGCTTGTGAAGCACATTTTAACTGTTTATTTGAATGGACTGTTTGCCTCTTGATTCGGACAAAAATGTGTAAAATTAATTCCCTCAGTGCAAGTTGGCCCGACTTGTGCCCCTCACTTATGAATACTGGAGGGACTAACCAGCTGGGGATGTTATAAGGCTCAGTGGGACAGTGCACCGGTGACCAGAAGGTTGTAGGTTCAAATCCCCAGGTTGGCAGGGTGACTTCACCTTAACCCATAATTGTTCCAGGGACTGTCTGATCATACTTTCTCAAATGTACAAAGTTTTGGATAAAAGCTTTTTTTTTTATTTTTTTTTTTAAATAGACATGAAATATTGTGCTTCTTCCTCCCTCAGAAGTGCCTAGGCTTGGTCTGTTATGTGGAAGAACTTTGATTTGTCTTGCGAAGCTCGGCCAAGTGAGAGCATGGATGTCAAAGTTCGTGGAACCGCTTTTCCGTACCTCCCGTCCGGTCTGTCGGGAAGAGCCTCTCTAGTATGCACTCGTCCACATCCTCCCCGAAAAGGGCAAGATTGCAAAACGCACGCCGGGTGGGGGGTGGATGCTGAAAAGGGGCCCGTTGTCTGGCTTATGTTTGGACAAACACACCCCTTCTTCCTCCATCGTCAGAGGAAGTAGGATTCTCAGGATTTTGTGGATATCTGACGTGGAAGCTTCCAGATCAAAACCACCATCTGTAGTTAGGTCCTACAAAGTCTCCTGAGAGCAATGACCAAGGCCCCCTTTTGTTTTCTGGGACATGCTGTGCCGACTCACCTTGTCTGGGTTTGTCTCAGTGGGTTAGCACACCAGGAGCCCTCGGTGATGGAAGGATCGCTGGTTCGTACCCAAAATATGGCGAAACCACGCTGGCAATGAGCATGGCCCTTAACCCACAACTGTTCAAGGGACTTGCTGACCGTTCTTTCACCGTTATACTCTGCATCAGATAAATGTCTACCAAATAGATGTTTTTTGGAATTGGACTTAATTGGATATGATGATTAGATGGTTACCCCCCGGCATTTCACACCTTGCAAAGACTTGTGTGTCTCAAATTAGTTCCTTATTATGGGTGGGAAGGGGGGAGAAAAATCGATTGTGATTTATCTCAATACTAGTTTTTGATGATTCTGTATCGATTTTTCACTAAATCCAGATATCGATTTTGTCATTTTATGCCTTTTCCTTGTGACTTTGAGAATCAATTTTCACTAAATTTTCACTTAATTTGCCCCTTGTTTTGAAGTGAAATTAGTGATCTGAAGCCTGAACTTAAGTCAGGCAATATAGAAACTCTGGGGTAGTGCATGGGCTTTCCTGAGCGCTCAGCGGCTTGTCCATGAGAAGCCTGTGACCACAGTAGCTTTAAATTCCATATTCAGTTTTCCAGCTGTATTTTATTTCCATAGACCTTTGTCCGCAGACAGAGATGGACACTGGTTTCGAGACTTTCTGCAGTGTGTGCTAAGTCGTCTTCATGAATGATGAGGCGATCTCGGCTGTAATGAGGTTCAGCGCTTTAAGTTGACAGCAACTCTTGCACATTGCTGCTCTTCGAGTTCACTAGCTGTGGTTCGCTTAGTCACTGGTGCAGTGCAGTTATTAGTGAGATGTATAGAAATGCATAAGCTGGAAGTAGAGTGCATAGTCTCCATAGTCCATAAAGCAGACTTCGCTGGACATGTCTGTCATCGTTTACAGCTATTAACCTGTTTACTCTGGCCTTTTTACTCTGAATGGTGTAATTTATAAATGAACATGGATGTCGCTCTGCTAATATGCTAACACCTTTGTGTTCCCCAGCCACACGTAAGTGTGAGTAGAAGTGATGGATAAAAGAATATCTCACGGGTTTTGACAGGTTCAGGTTATTCAGTATTGTGTGAAATTAACAAAAACTGATTTGAACAAAATACGAATTATTGCAGAAAGGACTTGTTTGGAATTTCAAGGCAATTACATTTTCTTAATCGCACCTCTTTCTAAATAGCACTTTATTTCAGCACTTAAAGTACAGACAAAATGCAGGATAGGGATAATCCTCGTAGCCATTTTATAGCATGTTCTGTATGTGTACTTTTTAAGGATATATGTCTGTATTTGTTTTATTATGAACTACTTTGGAGTTGCATCTTAATTTCGCTGTACTACCAAGTACAGTGACAATAAATGTATTCTGAACATATGCATTTTCGCTGTCAGAGCTACTGCTAGCTTGGCTGTCTAGCTTTGGCGGCATCTCCTCGCCAATATTGTGTTTATGAACTCTACATATATTCCATATTTTTCTGTTCCACTGCAGTGAAATGCATAGCCCTGTAGCGATCCATGGTCATGGGACTGGCTGATCATTGCACACGCTTTTATGTGCATGTGCTAGGGGAGTGATCGTTTCAGTAAGAGAACCTGCCTCAATGTAATAGATTGTGTTGTGTTGTGATATTGCTTATCTGACTGCATCTGTTTGGTTTTGTTGAGCTGAAACTTTAGTTCTAAATGTACTGTACTGCTCTTTGTTTAAACAAACATTAACATTGTCAAACATTAGCAAAGGTCAATCTAGACAATGTATTGATTCTCAGTGTTGTTCTAAAGACATTATTTTGGCAAAATATTTGAATCGAACTGGGCACTTGAGACAACTGGATCAAAGTGTGAGGTCAGGGCTGATTCTCAGCCTTATTGGCACGAAGGGGTGTGGTCAGGAGAGGGAGGAGCCTGAAGCCAGCCAATGGCTGTCCATGTGAACTTGCGCGGTGGGCCTCTGAAGGACTGTAAAGGTGAAGCTCTGCACGCTGTTGTCATTCAGTGTGTCAGAGGGGCTCTGGTGTGGCCTGAGCTCATTATCTGAGGGTTATCTGCCATTTCTGGCCAAGGGTGGACCTGGTTGGACTTTGGCTAGAAGATTCCTTTGCTCCTGGAGGCTGTGCAGCTTCTATCTCTGGGTTTCCTGGACAGATCGCAAATCCACTGTGGCTGTGTGCGTGTTCCAGCCTCGAAGCTTGATCAAGAACAGCTGAGAGCCCTTTTTTGGGTGAATTCCAGCAAGGTAGGAGTCCTTGAGCTAAGGGCAAGCACTAGGGCCACCAGTACCTCATGCAAACAGACTTCCAGAAGGTGTCTTGTGCATTTCTTGTAAATCGCTGTTTCATTGTCGTTTCAAATCTGTACTCGAGCTTTTCTGTGCGATGGACTGTTAGTAAATTGTAAACGTTTGGTTGCTCGTCTTGCCTTTTTTGAGGTATAAGCCTGTTCTTGAACATGGAGGCCGCTATCTAGCGGGGGGGGGGGGGGGGGTCCAGGCTACCCCAGCATAAATGCATTTGATTTATGTGAAGGGCTGTCGTTTGCATTGCTCCCTTTGTTCATTTCCACACCTCCCTCTCTGTAAATGGCTCTCTGGCGTTGGCCCCCATTCCATTCCGGGCCCTGCATAGCTGCCGTACTGCACTCGCCCTGTTGCGGCTTCAAGAGCAGAGGCATGTGGACTTTATGTGGCAACCCCCCTGCTGCGGTTGCTGCTTATTCAAAATACTCCAACCTCATAAATGCACACTTTATGGGACAGCAATACTTTTCCATATTTCTTATTTCAGCCCTTTCTATTATTTATTTCATATTAGATTTAGACCAATCCTCTATTGAGCCATACAGTCAGTCCTGCTACAGCGTGTGGCATCACACTGTAAATCTATTCCGCTGTTATTGCATTGGACTTGGGTACTGATCAATGCAGAATCGCATTTTTATTTGCGTGTTTTTCAGTCGGGAGAGAAGCACTACGCAAACAACGCGATATGATCTTGGCCAGAACCACTACTCGCACGCAAAAACTACCCGAGTGGAGGATTGTGATGCCCGATTCGGTGAACGAATCGTTCTTTTCAGTGAATCTGTTGAATCCTAGTTTTCAAATGTAAAAGAATCGTGACTTTTTGTACATCCATGCATCGCACAGGTCAGTCTTAATTTGCCTGATATTTTCAGAATCTATCATAAACGGCACTGTTTTTTAAATCTGCTTTTTGTGGAGTGTCTATACCCATGTTGCTGTCAGTGCCCCTCTGCACACCGTAATCCTTTGTATTTCTGCTGTGTGCCTGCCTGCCTGCATGGTGGGTAAAGGAATATCACATGGTGTATGCGGCTCACTACTCCCGATTCATCATTATGGTCGAAATGATGACCCTTGAACCATTTGCTGTATTTTCTGAACCCACTAGATGGTGCTGTCTGTTCAAAAAGGGGCTCGAAACATGCCCCAAAGTAAACCAATAGCACCATCTAGTGGGGTCACAAAATGGGAGTAGAGATTTCCTGTAACTGTTAGCATTTGATAAGTTCGGTGAGTTTGGCACATTCGGTTGACGCAGTTACTAGGGAATTTTCATGATTCATAGGATGTATTATTAGGAGATTATTAATGAGATGCTTTTTAAATAAAATATCATACATATTTAGTCACTGGTATCACTGTTTTTTAAATCATTTTGTTTGCCATAAGTTGTCGTATACCCCTGTTCTTATTTTTCCCATTGTATATATTAGCGTGCAATTTTAGCGAAACAAGGTTTTTCTGGAATACATTAGTCGCGTTGCAGCAGGATTGACTGTTTGTTTCAGCTCTTCCTTCTGGTTCATATTTATTCCATAAATACATGCCTCTCCTGTTCCTAGTTAGGTCTACTTCTGTTTTGTGCTGTCTAACCCTGTCACATGTCACTGACTGGATGGCATGTCTTATATACTAATGTACAAAAGTAAAGGACCTTGAATCTAGGCACCCAAAGTAATGGGACTTGTGCTATGGTTTGCCAGGCATGTTTACAGCTGACTTCAGTTTTAAATAAACTGAGAAACTACACACACGTCACATGTTCAGCTTCGTCTCGCTTGGCAGAAGCTCCCTTCTGTGACTTGCTGTGGGAGATGGTCTCTGGGTGTGGGAAGCTTGCCATCTACTCCTTGGAATTTGAGCATAATTGCACCTGAAGTTAAACAGTAACTGCAGTTAAGCCGTGTAATTATGTGGCTACAAGGCTGTTTAGGAGCTTGTCTTCGGTGCATTGGTGGGTTTGTAGGTCTCTAGGGCTGTCGACCTTACTGGGATCTTGTGAGTAGCTAGAGGCTGACTGCTTTGCGTTTTACATAGGAATAGCAGGTCAAATGAGTTCATGAGGACGAAATCTGGGAATGATGGACAGAGAATCATAATGTGGTTCGTAGGTAGAGGTGGGCGATAAATCGATTTTATCGATTAATTCGAATTTGCTTATTTTACACGGGAGCGCCAAAAGCGGAACTAATGAGACGCACCGTTCTTCGCGGGTAAATTAGTGCAGCGCACCCAAACACTCTAGCGGATTCACAAACAGCACGGCAATGGTTCGGTTTTGCGCCGTCGGACACAGACCAAACAAGTCCTTGTTGCAAAGTCTGTTTAAAAACTGTTGCGACCAAAGGAAGCAGCACGACAAGTTTATTCCAGCACCTAAAGCAGAGGCACACAGCGGAGTGGGAGAAGTACAGCTCCCAGCGAAATGAAAATACCCGCAGCACCAACACAACATCCAAAGTTAAGCAAGCAACCGTCCCTGACATGTTTTCGAACTGTGTGCCATATGATAAGAATGGGGCACGATAGAAGGCGATAACACACGCTGTCGTGATGTATATTGCAAAAGACATGGTGCCCATACATACTGTGGAACAGCCGGGATTCATTAACATGCTAAAAGTTTTTACAAGTTTCTAAAAGTATTTACAATGGCGTGGTCTGCCATCTCACTCACAAGCATCTTTTTTGGCTTGTCAGATTGCACTTTAACTCTAATGTAAAAAAAAATTAATTAAGTTAAAACTTGTTTTGAAGCATTTATTTGTCATCTTTAGTTTGATTTTGAGTAGGGGAGGGGGAAATCGATTAAAATCGGAAATCGGATTTATCGTGGAAAAAATTCAGAGATTTTATTTTTAGGACATATCGCCCAGCTCTACTTGTAGGCATTTACTTTTGACCTTGAGTTTTCAGAGTTCTTGCAATGAGGTACGGTCCCTTCAGTTCTTACCTGAGCCAAACCACTAGTGCTCTGTGAAATGATACGACTACCATAGACTCCCATCAGTGCTGCTTAGTGTGCTGCCCCTCTACCTCTCGAGTAGTGTGACTGAAGCTGAGTATTATCCTGTCAAGAAAAAGTCAGCTGCAAAAGACCTGTCAGTTTGAGAAAGCTGTTTCAGTCCATTCATAGTATACAGAACAGCTGCTTGCAGAAAACCCTGGCGGTTCGGAATGGGTAATGACATGTAAATTCTGTTAGGCTAAAGGATGTAGAATGCTTGTAAGGCCACGATAATGTAGTCTATTGGATGTTCAGGCAACTCGTGGTCTGATTTCAGTGCTGTCTTATCAAGCGTCAATGGCTTTCTGCACTTGAGGATCGTCTCTGGTATAGCTGTTCGGTAATTGCAGAGTGGACTGTGGATGTCTGTACCCAGGAACTTCTCGACACCTGGAAAACCAACTGTTAACATATTTATGGCTGCCGCGCCTCTGGACAGCTTCCCTTCACGGCTCTCACTCTCTTTTTTTTTCCCCCCTTACAAGGTGGTGAGGTCCGACTGAAGAACACTCAGCCAGAGTAACCATGCCACCCGCCATTGGTGGACCTGTGGGTTACACTCCTCCTGAGGGTGGCTGGGGTTGGGCTGTCGTGGCGGGAGCCTTCATCTCCATCGGCTTCTCCTACGCCTTCCCCAAGTCCATCACGGTATTCTTCAAAGAGATTGAGGTCATCTTCGGGGCCACCAGCAGCCAGGTCTCTTGGATCTCCTCCATCATGCTGGCTGTCATGTACGCTGGGGGTAAGCAGGATAGTCGTTCTAGGGTGTAACGGCACACGTACCGAACAAATGCGGGGCTTTTTTTTGTGTGTTTTTGTGTGTTTCCCTGAGTTGCATTCGGAAAGAAGCAGGTGAAGCCGCACCACTATGCATACGTACATTGTTATGGTGAACATAGATAAACCAGTACTTGAGGACCTTCCACTGCTGCACCATAATGGATATTTCTTGTTATACTACTTCTGTATTTTTTTGAGACAATATTTGTTGCACAGTTTTAATATGAAGCTGAAATGCTGCTGATGTGAATACAGTACAGAACAGGTACAGTTAATTTTCTAAATGTGCATCTTAATGGATATTTTTATTGACAGAATATTTTGACTTACTAATAAAAGTAAAGTTTACTTAAGTTGCAGCAGTATTGAGAGACTTTAAGAAAGACGGTCATACTTTGTTCGGTAAAACTTCGATTTAATAAGAGAAAAAAGAAACAATTTTTGTTAGTTGTACTAAAAACGTACTGGACGATGACTTCAAAAGAGGTACATACTGAACTGTGCTTTTTGGGTATCATTACACATCACGTTCCTGTTGGATTTGTTGATTTTATTTATTTTTTTAAAATGCTTTAGGAAGGGGATTTAGTGGCTGTCGGCGAGCAGCAGTGGTAACCTGTGTAGTGCAGCCACCTTTTAAAAGCTGATAAATACTGTAAAATATGAGCTTAGTCAGTTGAGTGGATATAATTGTGCCAAGAATCAAAAAAGGTAAAAATTCAGCGTGTGCTTTGTGCATCCCTGAGTCCTTAAGTGCCTCAGAGAGGGACCCTGTCCCAGTTTGAGGGCGAGTTTTCCTCAAGACCTTTAGGTATGACCACTTGAAAGCAAGTCCTTCAAAATGAGAAGTGGGTAATCCATTCTGCTCTTGTCCTGGGCATAAGTCGATGTCCAGGTGGAGTAAGTCTCACCCCAGATTCATTTTTGTAGCAGATGCAACTAGCGGGTAACCTTCCAATCACAGACACGGTGTCCTAACCCTCTTAGCCACCTCCCACGCTGCCCTCTGCACTTGGTTTCCACACAGCCCCCACATCTGTGCCTAAATCACATGTTTCTGGGACGCAGACCCACGGTGAGAGAGCGGTCTGAGGTTTGAAACCCAGTAAGAGGGTAAAGCAGGAAGATAAAGTGCTCTCTCTCTCCTTTTCTGTGTGTCCAGTGCAGTGAGCAGATTAAATTTATTCAATAGCCATGCTTTGTGTCCACTGTCAACTTTACTGAGACTTTGTTCAATGTGCAGGGATTCTGTTTGGGTCTTTTGGGAATTTGCTTGCATTCAGTTCAAACTTGAATATGCTTCATACATCCTAGTTAAAAGGTGGAATGCCTGGTTAACTGTAGATTATTCCATTAGTAATTATAAAACCAATGTATATCTAGATAAAATTTCCATACCTCTACAACTGAGGTTCCCAACTCTGTAGCCAGTATTCCACTGGGAGGTCAGGGGGAGGGGTTTATTTTTTTCCCCCAGCTAAAAAAAAAAAAGCTATTTCCAGCCATGCCTTCTTTCCCTAACAAACCTTGTGGTTTGAGTTGTAGTAAACAACTAAACATGGCCAACGGGTGAAGGTTCCCTCTTGTGTCACGCCATTGTACTTCCTTGTGTAACCAAGTATGCCATCGAGGCTTCTATCAAGGTCACTGTGTCCCCCACGTCAGCAGAGGAACCGGGTATCAGTGTGACTGGGGGGCTGCTGAATCCCGAGGGTCCGGAGCATAGCGGCGCACATTAGCAGTGAAATACAGCCCGGTCAATAAGAACCTTTGTAGCCGGCCAGTGAATAAAGATCCTGTCTAGGAACATTTTATCCTGAAACTTCATCTTTTCCCAAGAGGGGCCTCGCTTGGCGGGTTTCTTACCCCCCTCCTTTAATGACTGTGTCAAGTGTGCTCTGCAAAATACTGTGGTTTAAACCCTACCCCCTGAGCACCAATCCTGTGGTGGCACTGGGTGATGTAATACAGGTCCGGCCAATGAGTCCGGTCGGGGACTGGTAGGCTGACTCCTGCCACCCCTGTTCTGTGGCAGGGCGGAGCACCGTGGCCGCCGGCACGTACAGAGTTTTTAATACACGCGTGCCTTTATGTGGATTTCGGTGTTGTGTCACCCTGGGCGGTTCCCACGTCGGAGTCTGTTCCCCTTCTTTGCTTCACGGAACTCGAGGCTGGTTAATAGGAAGCTACACAGTCTGCAGAGAGTCCAGTTGTTATCCACACTTCCCGTATTTTCCCCACACACGTGTGAAAGCAGAGTGCCAACGTTTCGCGTTCCTCTTCCTGGTAAACGTTGAGCCTTATCACGAGTTTAAACATTGGCATGCGGAGAGAAACGCTCCTTGTGCAAATACTTCCTCGTTCAGGAGCAGCATCAGTCTCACAGTTGCACTCTTGCCATAGCATGTCTTGGACACATGCTTCAAGCTCAAAGGGCAAGTCAAAAAATTGGCTGAAGATAACTAACCAAAACTCCAGCTTTGGAGATTGATTAGCTCATATGCTATTGGAAGACTACCAGATTCTCTTATCTCAGAACAAATGGTAGCTTCAGTTTAATCTTGATCTTTTTTCTGACCCTGTCATTACGTTAAAGGTGGTGCCCTTCTGCCAGTGGTATTTCGTATCTGCAAACTTTCCGAAGCAGCATCCAATACCGTTATGAGTTAATCTTAGGCTGTTGTGAAGCACCTGGATATAGACTAACACTAATGATTGTCTTAATTCACGGGTTTGGGTGCTACTGTCTGAATGAGATGGCAAAATGAATAATGACTGACATACCAGTAACAGCATATGAAACAAACTATCTAGTTTCTCGGTAATCCTGCTGTATTCTCTTTAGTCCCTGGCAGCTTCCTTAAGTCTTTCTCATTAATGTCAATCTGCTGAGTTACAGCCACTTAACCCTGTCAAAGCTCATTTTCCACCTGTTTATAGAAAACTGCCTTCTACGTACGTTTGTGTGAAACTAGTATGCAGTCTACTTGTTCAGTTGTTTGTCTTCCTTCCCTTGAGGCTTTTTGCTGTTTAAAATGGCATTTAAAGGCTGGAGCTCATGGCCTGAGATGCAAAAGGAGAGAACCTTTGGATGATTATTTAATAATGGACACTGAGAAGCTGTTTGGGGCTGCAGACCTTACGTCGGATGTAAGGTGACGTCCATCCATCCATTATAGTAACCGCTTAATCCCCACTGGGGTCTCGGGGGGCCCGGAGCCTAACCGGGAACAACGGGCGCAGGCGGGAACCAACCCTGGGCAGTCGTCCAACACACCGCAGGGCGCACAATCACACAACTACAGGGCCGATTTAGACACGCCAATCAGTCTGTCCCGCGCACTTTTGGGCTGTGGGAGGAAACCGGAGCCCCCGGCAAAGACCCACGCGAACACAGGGAGAGCGTGCGACCTCCACATGGAACGGACCCGGGAGGCGATGTGCATCAATTCCTCAAAGAACGTTTTTCCCGTCGTCATGATCACGTAGTTCTCATGTGAAAGACGAGGTTCGCCAACCTTGGTTTATGGTTTGCTAGTTGATAGTTTAATCCCCTGGATACATACAATTAAATTTAACACATTAAGCCATGGGCCTAGACCACTCTTAAGGTGAAGATCTTAGGGGGTTTTCACACGTGTAGTCTGGGTTCTTCGGTCTGAATTAGTTGAGTTCATAAACACCTTATTTGGATCATTTTAAGTTTGTAACATTTCGTAATTTTATAAAGCTTTTACATTTTTTGGTTGTTCAATCCGTTTTAATACCCATACACTTTCACCATGAATATAGCCCTATTTAGTCAAGTCAACATAAGTAACCTGTCTTAAGCCCTGGAACTGAGGTGGTCTGCCTGTTCAAAGTGATTGAGGCTATACCATATCTGCAGTGGTCTTTTGGCTGAAATGGATGATCCTGCCTCCACTATATGTCTGCACAGCATTAGCAGGGACATGCAGTTTGCAGGAGTTTCTAGGCAGTCCCATCTCTTCAGGCCGTGGCATGTTAAGCTTGGTTGGAGTGCCACCTTGTGGCCTGTCAACCTCATGACGCTGAATGCATTTTGCATTTCGATGCTGGGACAGCAGCGCAGACAAGTTTCACTATTGTTCATTAAATTTAGTTTTTATATATATATATATATCAAACTGCGAATAAAGCTTAATTGCCTTTTAAAAAGCTGTGTATTTAATGCCCCACCCCTTTCCTCTCAGGTCCAATAAGCAGTATCCTGGTGAACAAGTACGGCAGTCGTCCAATCATGATTATCGGGGGCTGTCTGGCCGGCAGCGGGCTGGTGGCTGCCTCGTTTTGCAGCACCGTGGAGGGGCTCTACTTCTGTGTTGGGGTGATTGGAGGTATGTCCATCGGTGCAATATGGCAGATCCTTCGCACTATAGAAATCAGATTCCTATGAGTTTTCTTTTATTGTGCATGTGTTTGTACAGCTTGGTTCACACGAGCAATTTATTCAATTTATTTTTTTTGAATGACTTGTCGTGCATCAGGTGACAGAAGGGCTTGCTGACATTTACTTAACTTTCAACATCTGCAGGTTTAGGGTTGGCTTTCAATCTCAATCCGGCGCTCACCATGATCGGAAAGTACTTCTACAAGCGGAGGCCCATCGCCAACGGCATCGCGATGGCGGGCAGCCCCGTCTTCCTGTCCACTCTCGCCCCCCTCAACACTTGGTTCTTCGACCAGTTCGGCTGGAGAGGAAGTTTCTTAATCCTGGGGGGGCTTCTGCTCAACTGTTGTGTGGCCGGGTCCCTCATGAGACCCATCGGACCCAAGCCGGCTCCGGAGCCGTCCCAGGACAAGGGCGACACCAGGGTGGATGGGAAGTCCGTGGAGCAGAAGACCTTAATGCAGAGGATCAACTCTGTCATCGACCTCTCCCTCTTTGCCCATCGGGGTTTCCTGCTCTACATCCTTGGGAACGTCATCATGTTCTTTGGCCTCTTTGCCCCGTTGGTCTTCCTCAGTAATTATGCCAAGAGCAAAGACATCCCCAAAGACAAGGCCGCCTTTCTGCTCTCTATTCTGGCCTTTGTGGACATGGTGGCCCGACCCTCGATGGGAATCGTGGCCAATACTCGATGGGTCCGGCCCCGCGTGCAGTACTTCTTTGCCGCCTCGATCCTGTACAACGGCGTGTGCCACATTCTGGCTCCGCTTTCTGAAGACTACACAGGCTTCGTGGTCTATTCCATCTTCTTCGGCTTCGCCTTCGGGTGGCTGAGCTCCGTGCTGTTCGAGACGCTGATGGACCTGGTCGGGGCACAGCGGTTCTCCAGTGCGGTGGGTCTGGTGACCATCGTGGAGTGCGGACCCGTGCTGCTGGGCCCTCCTGTCCTGGGTGAGTGACGTTGCGTCGGCCCATAAAGCGTGTAACCTTTAGACTGCGTTCTCAATAGCTTGATCAATGTTACTAAATGGCTTTGTGTTTAGAGTCAATCTGAATCTTATTCGCCAGTGCCAAAGGTACAAGGAATTTTTGGTGCAGGCGGTGGTTATTGAGTAAATAAGATGGCATATAAATAAAATATACAACAAAGATGTAAAACGTGTTGACAGAAGTAAAGATGAGACACCTAGATGCAGGTTACCGGCAGGTTTGAGGTATGTGCAAATACGTGTGGTTATTCAAGAGGGCAATGGTGTGTAGACCTACCACTCAAAGCACATTGGTCCATGGACATAGCTGAAATGTTGCTCACGCTGGACTTATAGAAGATCTAGATGACAGCACGACCTGCTTGGTTGTATAAATCACCTATAATGGCATTTGACACCTTGTTCTATTTCCACAGGCCGGTTTAATGACATCTACCATGACTACAAGTACACATACTATGGCTGTGGAATCATTCTGATGGTGGCCAGCGTTTTCCTGTTTGTGGGAATGGGCATCAACTACAGGCTCTTAGACCGGGAGAAGCGGGAGGAGGAGAGGCTGGAAAAACTGGCAGGCGAGGACGGGAACCGAGCCGAGAAGGAGAAACGGGAAGACGACGTGAACACGCCTCTCAAAGCCAGCGACCCTGACAAAATGGCTGAGGAAGCAGTGTGATGGCAAAGATTCCGCGAACATGGGGATTTGTGTGTGAATTTGAATAGGTTGTATTTCCACTTGGGTTCAGCAGATGGCAGCATTTCTTAAAGGGGAAAAAAAAAAACCTATGCTCTCCAGAATCAATGTCTATCACTGTGAGATGCATTGTAATAATATAACATTCCTGCAATATGGCAAAATGTTACGGGGGTCGGGGATAAATATTAAGCAGCCCAACCCCCCTTCACTTTATCAGTGGTCCTCAAACTACCTGCATATGTATGCAAATGAGAAGGTTATGTGTGGGTTTTCCTTTATTGGGAGGGGCAGAGGATGTCACAGAGCCTGTAGCCTTTTGACTTGTTGCACACGTGTTTATCTTGTAGCCCACATGAGATGATGTTCCATCTCAACTAACTATATGTAGATTTGCACTCCACTTACGGTGGGTCCTTTCCAGCGTCCTGTGCACACGTATGATAGTTGTCCCTACCAGCCTGCTACCTCGCAGGACCCCTAATCAGGTCCCTAGCTAAACTTTTTGTGCAGGGTTTTTATTATTTTGTATCTTTTTTTTTTTTTTTTTTTTGCATAGTGACATGTCTGGCTTTTTTCAAGTCATGATGCAAAGCTCACCATGATGCAGTTTCACTCGTAAATAAACCTAGTGGGTGGTGCATCGACACATTAATGTAAATGCACCTAGCAAAATAACTCTGCATACAAGTCGGCACCAGAGGAATTCGCAGTTACCACAGTGGCCATAATTTTAATAGGAATACACAAATTTTCTTTTCCAATGTGGCCCTGCACAGGGGTCTTTTACATTTTTAAATTTCCTTTTCATTTGTAGTTTTAAAGTGTTTCTCTTCCTCTCTTTCCCCCCCTCCCCCCAAAAAAAGTAACAGGCCACTGATTCCCTTCTTCTGTTTTCTTTGTGTCATGTACTGTTTCAGACAGTGTTACGCATTTGTTCCGATTCGTAATTCTGGACATTTTACCATTGTTAAATACTTCTGTCTATTGTGAATATTGAGTGTCTGGATTTAGGGGTTGATATCCAAAGCCTTCAACTGGCATTTGCTTGGATTGTGCTGCAATATCAGAACCATTACCGCCGTGTGTGTGTGTGTGTGTGTGTGTGTGTGTGTGTTAAAAGGTCTAAGGTATTTAAACTTGAGTTTCACTGCACAACACTTCACAGGAACACTTCTAGTGCTGTGTTTTCTGCCCTTTACCCCCCTCTCCTGTGCCAATCTTTATGAACAGGAGAGAGAAAAGTTTGCCTTGATGTCAAGTTGCAGTCTTTAGCAGTTGGCACTATGCTCAGTAGTGCATCATGGTGTAAACGAAGACTTTTTTGCCTTTGTGCCTTGGTATCTTATACTGTTTATCTACAAAGCCAAAGGGTTGTTGATGTCAAGTCCAAACTGCCTACTACAAGTTGTCATGCCCTGGTAACAATGACGGTAATCTTCTGGGAGCAAACGGTTTTAATTCAACCGTGTCAAACTGATGTAATTGTGCACTGACAGAGAGCGGAAATGTAAGCTAATGTAATTTAAGCCTGAACGTGTGTCCAGTGCTGCTGCCAGCAACTACTGCAAATTTTATACGTGAGAATGTTTCCAGTTCATGTCAAGGGTATTGGGGTCTCTCTTTTCTTTAAGGGTTGGTCAGAATTCCTAAATCCGGCTGCTAATTTAACGTCTGACTCTGCAGAATGGAGTTTTGATTTTAGTTGTGGATTTCTTGGAGGTAATCTGACCACTGCTTTTAATGAAGGTGTGTGTTGCAGTGCACAGAGCTGGAATCTCATTGCAGTTTGCACATATGGATTGAAGCCTCCAAAATAATCCATGTTTTAACCTTTTTGCCCCTCCCTCCAATTAGTTTTTAATAAACGTATTCCCTGACTTAACTGCATGCTCACGTCATCATTTGATGTAACTGCATGATAGTTTGTCAGTTAACATTCATTGGCTATTTAAATCCGATGTCTTATCAAAGATATCACTGAAATAGGCCAAAACATTTAACCAAAGTTTCTAATTTTACTCGACATCAAATCCAGAGTTAATGGTGACTAGAAACGTTTTGCTCTGCAGTGTTGCATTTATTAAAGAATAAGCTTAACTAAAACCTGGTCACTCCTATGCTTCAGCTTCATTTATATACAATAAGGGGTTTTCTCAATATGTGATGAATAGATTTAGAAAATAATTGGAACATTTTGTAACATTGCATGGGACTGTTTGAGCCCTTGTAACTTAAGTAGGTCTGTTCTTGGTGACAACTTGAATCAAATATTGCCTTGAATTTAATTCTGAAATGTTTTACAGGTATGTAAAATACATGTCTGGTTTCCTCACCTCTGTGTTTTTCTTAAAGTACTGATGGGTCCAGACTGGAAGGAAGGGAATTTAAGCGATGTGCATTTACTTCACGTTAGTTTTCCACACTCCCTAAAACTTAAGTACATTACTGATGGACCATATTTTAAAGTGTCCTGCCCAAGAACAATGAAACAACTATTATCCTTGCCTACAGATTTAGAACGAAGTATTAAGCCTTTTGTGTAATTCATATAGTATTTTTTTGTGAAGATCCAATGTTTAGCTGATAAAATTGTATTTTATGCAATATTAAATGAACTGACTAAATTTGGCTGTGCTTTCTTTTGTCAGTCTACCAACAAAACCATCTCTGCAACACAAACCTCATTCCCTCTAAAAGATGTCATCCATATTTCATAAGCATGTTGTTTTAGATTAATGCCCGATTGCCCTTTGGGTTATCAGTTTGATTTCATGCATACGTCTCTGTACACAGAAAATGTAGGGACCCCTCTGCAGATTCCTAGACCCAGATCATAATGTCAAACAGCATCAAAGAGAAGTGGCACTGACTGGTACATACTGGGTCAAAGTCACAACCAGGGTTGCCAACTATTGCGGATCTGGTTTGAGTGTCACGCTATCTGAAGTGCAAGTAGTCTTATGGCATCTTATGACAGCGTGTGGCTCAGTGGGCTAAGCCTGTGTGCCTGTACTTAGAAGGTCACTGGTTTAAACCCAGCCGTAGCATGTCTGTGGGTCCTTGAGCAAGGCCCTTAACCGCCAGCTCCCTGGGCACCCCAACAGGTGGCTGCCCTTCGTAGCCAGGTTACTCTACAAAGAACAAGTTGGGGGAGGCGTAAAAAGACAATTTCCCCACGAGGATCAATTAAAAAAAAGTATCAATGTTATTCCATTATAAAACTAAAATCAGCTGCATCGAAAGCTTTGTGGTAGTTTGCAAACCCTACAGACTGTTTGTATCGGCAATACAAGAATTTAGCCGCCTGTAGTCTCTTATAAGGCATTCTTTTTAAACCTACCAACCGCTTGTGCCGGTCAGAAGTTAGAGAACATCGTAGGATGCATATTCACCGTCTGGACCATCGCAGGGCATTGGCAGGTTAATTACAAACAACGGTCAACTTACACACGCCACTCGGCAAAACTGCATATCTTTGGACTTAAAGAGGAAACACACATAGTGAGAGTGGACGTGTGAGGCAAAAGAAGTACCCACCAAACCATTTTTCCAACGAAAGTAAGACGGTTCCTCTGGCCGGAAATCGCTTGTGTGTCACTTTCTTATGCATCCCCCATGAACAGCGTCCTACATTTTTTTAAATAAATGATCGATATACGTCATATTATGTTTTATGCAGCTATATGTGTATATTATAAATGATATTCGAATAAATATAACATATTTATTTAATCATACATTTAAGCATTAATAGGCATTTGCTTTTATTGTTTCCGCTGGGGGGGGAGCATTTTTCTTGCAGGACCGCTTCCGGCCAAAGATCGAAAATAGGAAAACACTCCAAGGAAACATGACATGGGGGTGCTGGTTATTTTTATTATTATTAATAAACTAATGTCCATTTTGTAAATAGTTAAAAGGCGAAGTTTATAGCGACGACTGAGGCTTTGTGAGTATCGTGTTTTAGCCGTGCTTCATGCTAAGCGTATGACAGCCTTTCTCGGTTGTCCAGAAGCATGGGACACAAACTCCAGATGTCATATATGATTTTATGCTCCTGTCTGGGACACATTGCCGTCGTTGTTGTTGCTTTATTGTTTACACCCCATTAACACTATACCTGTGAAAACTGATTTGTTGGACCAGTTAAATTGTCGGGCATGTGTTAGGAAACACAGGGATGTTTTTTAGCGTTATTAAAATTCATTTTGTGTTTGGGTATAGTGCATGTAACGGAATGCCGCTGCTCTACTTCATAGACGAGTATCAGTGGGCGAAATGCCGTATCTGGGCTCCGAGGAGACGGTGAAGGAGCTGAAGAGGGCTCTCTCCAACCCTAACGTCCAGTCTGACCGACTGCGCTACCGGAACGTGATTCTGCGCGTCATCCGGTGAGAAGGCTGCCTAAAATGTGCCGTTTGTCTGTCGTCCTGCTATAGGTGATAGGACACAGTCGTATGTGTGGCGAGGACTCCGCAGTTCTGTTATTTGAAAACTCTTCTGGCATTGTAGTTGACTGCCAAATGTCCTCACAAGCCATTATGGGACAGGAACCCGTCTACTGTGGGTAACGAATACACAACTAGAATGCAATGGTTATGAAACACTTAATGTGTTGTGAGTACATCAGAAAGATGCTTGTTTGTTATACATGGGGCACATTACATCCAGGCACAGTCGTTAACATCCATCCATACAATCATCCACACGTTTTCTGTACCGGTCATCCAGTACAGGGTCACGGTGAATCTGAATTCCATCTTAGGGTGCGCAGGCTACAAGGCAGGGCACACCCAGGGCGAAATGTCATACACAGTTCTTAGCAGCCTTTCCTAAAAACTAGAGATGCACTGCTGGTATCAGTTAACTTTCGGTATCAGCTGATACAGCAACAATTGCCCATCAGCCGATGGTTAAAAATGAGCCAATATTTACTGCTAATACCCTCCAAGATGGTGACACATATTTCTTTGCACACCTGCATACTAAACAGTTAGAAAAATGTCTGGTGTGTAGAATTATATTAATGTTAGCAAAAATGACGAGTGCATTTTGAAAACATTGCTCTGCTAAAATTTCACGAGGAGGATTTACTAATAAAGATATCGACACAACAACTTTAAGGTGAGACAGGGAAAAGTATGAAGAGTTTCTGAAACAAATCCTGCAGTACTGCTGAATAACACGAGTCTGTCAGTGATACAAGCATTTGATAGCGAAAGAAAATTCAAAGCAAACAGTGCAAAATCGGAAGATATTATTCAGAAAATTACAGTTTATTACACTTGATAATTAGCCCTTCTCTGTTATAAATAATTAAATATGTATAAGATGTATACAGTTATTCTGTTTTGATCTCCTAAGTCCTGATGTACAAAAGGCAAACCAAGAATCCTGAACCCTTTGGGTTTAAAGAGAGTGCTCCCCCCCCCCCCCACATGTGACAGGTTCATGACGCAGGGCCTGGACATGTCCCCCCTCTTCATGGAGATGGTGAAGGCCGGAGCCTCGGTGGACATCGTGCAGAAGAAGCTGGTTTATCTCTACATGTGCACCTACGCCAAGCTGAAGCCTGACCTGACCCTGCTGGCCATCAACACACTGCGCAAGGACTGTGCCGACCCCAACCCCATGGTGCGCGGCCTGGCCCTGAGGAACATGTGCAACCTTCGGTGTGTTGGCCAGCCCAGGGGCCCTGGGACCCAGGGGCCCTTGTTCAGGGGACGCATCAGATGCTCCCTAACGGACGACTACCATCTGGAATATTTCTCTCATACATCTGTATTAAAATACATCTGCTCACCTATGTTCTCTAGACATGACGACCGTCGCTAATGACCGGTTACCTTCCTTCCGTATTTTGAGATATATTTCTTTATGGAGTGTTTCATAAATGTTGTGTTAGAGTACAATATCAGTTGAGAATCCAAACAAAATAGTCCTGTTGTAGGATTTTCTCAGGTGCGATGGAGATATTTACAAATATTTCTATCTCTGCCTAAGCAGTCTGGGACACTTACGTCCACAAATGGTAGCGAAAACCCATTTTGTGAGAGTTCGACCTCCTTCATTGACTTTCATTACTGTTCCTTTGCTCTTAGCGTTGTACTGAGTGCATTTCATATCACAATAAGTAGGATTTTCATGCAGGACAGGATGTTTTCCAGGATGTCCCACCATTACAGGCTGTTGTGTTCTGTTTTGGATCAGGATGCCGGGGATCACGGAGTACATTCAGCAGCCGGTGCTGACGGGGCTGCGGGACAAGGCGTCGTACGTGCGGAGGGTGGCTGTGCTCGGCTGTGCCAAGATGCGCAACCTGCAGCCTGATGCTGAAATAGGTAATAGGTGACTTCCTGTTCGATAGACTTCCTTTTTGATGTACTTTCTGTTAGCCTCTACTCTTTGCATACTGCTGCTGTTCTTTTTTATATCCACAGCGATTGCATGGATATCTGATGCTCTAATTTGCAAGGGGGGGGGGGCAACATGTGGCTCAGTAAGTTAGGGATCTGTGCCTGTGTCCGGAAGGTTGTGGGTTCAAATCCCATTGATGTCAGAGTAATCATTTCACAGCACGGCTCTTAAACTGAACTTCTCCAGGAGCCTTGGATGTTGCGTGACCATGTGCTCTAACCCTAATAACTGTCTCCCTTAAGGATGATAGGATATACAAAAACCTAAGAATTGTTGTGTGCCTTGTGCAGATATAAATTATATCGCAATCTCACCTGTTTATACAGCTGGATTCTGGGTAGCAGCTGGAGGATAGCAGGCAGCTATATGCCCACTTGTAAGGGCAACACAGCCCGGCTGCCTTAATCGCAGTCTGAATGGCAAAACTGGCAGCTTGTGCTGAATATCAGCACTGTTCCGAGCTTGAAAACAGTCGGGCATTGTTGCTTAGGAGCCTGAGGCCTGATATGTTAGGTTGCTAAGTATCAGGGGATCTCCGGTTGCTGGCAGAGAGAAGTGCATCCCTCCACTTCTCCTCCAAGCTCTCTGGTTCATTTACTTGTAGGGTGTGGAGTCAACGTGGATGTAGTCATTCTGCTCATTTCATTGTTTTAGGTTTATCAATTATTATCACTGTATAATGCAAACAATAATAATACCCACTACAACAACAATAAGTGTATTTAAAGTTGTATTACATTCACCGTAGGTTTCTCAATCATTTTCCTGGTGCCTCCCCTACCAGAATGTTTTAATTCCAACCCAACCTTAATCAGACTCAGGTGGTGCTTAATAGGCTAATAATGAACGTGGCAGGTTGGATTCTTTCTGGTGGGGGGCGGCACCAGGAACAGGATTGAGAACTACTGTTTTTTCCCTATACTGATACCGGACCTATTTGTGTTTCCTGCCTCCTCTAGATGGCACTGTCGTCAACGAGCTGTATGGGTTGCTGAGGGATCCGGACCCAGTGGTGATGGTGAACTGCCTGCGGGCCCTGGAGGAGATCCTGAAAGCAGAGGGGGGCGTGGTCATTAACAAACCCATCGCACATCATCTGCTGAACAGGTAATGTCTTTTAGGGCATATGGTGGTATCAAGAAATGCAGAATTTTATGACGGAACACAGTAACTGTTGCAGAACTGGGGGTTAGTCCATAGCTCACCTCGAAATCTGGTATCCCGAGTGACCATCACCCTTTTTATTGGGGATTTAACCATTTTACCAGCCCATATGGATAGATATTTTTTTGCTCAAGGGCTCAAAAATGGATTGAGTCCAAACAAATGTAAGACAGAAGCACTCTTGGTTCAAGAATAATGAACCCGATATTCCCCAACTCCGCTGTGTCTACAGTGCAGTGCTTTTTGGGAAATTATCCCTTTGCCATGTTAAACTTTAGACAGTGCCTGATGAACTGTGGCCCTGCCTCAAAAGTTCCCGTCGTGATTCACACAGACTGTGGTTTTAGGAAAAGGAACTTAAAAAGTGGTAGTGTGTGGGTTTCGGTACCGTCTCTGATTGGGAGGTCACTGGTTCAAATCCCGAGGTCGGCAGTGTGGTGTCAATGTCAAGCAGGCACTGTCCCTGCTAACTCAACTGGATAAAAACACAACTGAAGTGAGAATGCAAAAAGGGGGGAGCCAAGAAAAGCAACACGGGCCGACATGTTGATGATATCATACCTGACACGCACTGCCCTTTCTGCCCCCCCCCCACGACAGGCTGAAGGACCTGGACGCGTGGGGGCAGAGCGAGACGTTGGGCTTCCTGCTGCGCTACCGGCCCCGTGACGACACCGAGCTCTTCGACATCCTCAACCTGCTGGACGGCCACCTGCAGGGCGGCGACAGCGCCGTCACGGCCGCCACACTGCGGCTTTTCCTGCAGCTGGCCTCGGGGCACCCCACCGTCCAGGCGGACGCGCTGGTGCGGGCACGGGGCCCCCTGCTGGCCACCTGCACCGCCAGCTCACGCGAGCTTCGCTTCACGGGCCTGTGCCACGTGCAGCGCGTCCTGCGCAGCCTCCCCGCGCAGTTCTCTCCCGACTACAAGAAGTTCTTCTGCAGCTACTCGGAGCCAGGCTACATCAAGTTCCGCAAGATGGAGATCCTGGTGGAGCTGGTGAACGACGACAACGTGGTGCTGGTTCTGGAGGAGCTTCAGGCGTACTGTACTGACGTCTCTCCAGAGTTGGCGCAGGCCGCCATCTTTGCCGTCGGTAAGACCTGAGTCCCAGGGGTGCGCTGGTGAGCATGGGG
The DNA here is from genome assembly GCF_048594095.1 of Paramormyrops kingsleyae. Lineage (NCBI taxonomy): Eukaryota > Metazoa > Chordata > Actinopteri > Osteoglossiformes > Mormyridae > Paramormyrops > Paramormyrops kingsleyae. Next base: position 22,577,791 of record NC_132814.1, on the reverse strand, counting down.
GGGTTAGGCCAGAATATACAAACCCCATTTCCAGAAAAGTTGGGACACTTTCTAAAAATGTACTAAAATCGCCTGAACCTTTATTTAACAGGCAAAAGGAAAAGAGAAGAAAAGATTTTCAGCACTTTCACAGACAGACTTAATTCTGTTTGTTAAACATAAACAAATTTAGAAATTGATGCCTGCAGCACAAGTTGGGACGGAGGCAAAGTAAGACTGAAAAGGTCATGCAAGTAACATTCTGGAAGGTTCCTCAAGTAGCAGGTTAACTGATAAAAGGTGTTGGGTATAAAAGGAGCTTCCAGTCTCAGTCTTTGCAGGCAAAGATGGGTCATGCTGAACTTCGTAAGAGAATTATCTGTCAATTTAAAAACGATGTTTCTCAGCGCAAGGTAGCAAAGAATTTAGGTCTGTCACCATCTACAGTTAATAACATTGTGAAAAGATTCAGGGAGTGTGGAGAAATCTCTGTGCGTGAAGACCAAGGGCAGAAACCGCCGCTGAATGTGTGTGATCTTCAAGCCCTTAGGCGCTGTTGCATTAGAGACCATCATGGGCTCTGGAGTACTTCAGGAAATCATTCTTGCTTAACACACTTAACACATTAGCCCGTTGCATCTGGAGGAAATGCTCCCTGAAAATGTATTATGCAAAGAGGAAGCCACACATCAATTTTGTGCAGAAACGCCGGCGAGTTCTTTGGGCCTGAGCTCATCTGAGATGGACCAACAGACAATGGGAACGTGTTCTGTGGTCACATGAGTCCACGTTTCGTCTTGTTTTTGGGGGAAACAGATGTTGGATTCTATGTGCCAAAGATGAAAAAGACCACCCAGACTAATCGGCAAGAGGTGCAAAAACCAGCATCTGTGACAGTATGGGGGTGCATCTGAGCCCATGGTATGGATCTGTAGAGTTGGATAATTCAGGTCCAGAGAGTAAAAGTCCAGACCAAGATTTTGTTTCAACCAGCCAGTTGAACATAAAGAGTCACAGTCACAGAGTACTCAGGAGTTTGGTTGAAACAAAATAGTTAATATTAATATTATATATAAGAATAAATACGAGAAGTGTGCAAATCAGTGTACCACTATATGCCCAACACACGCCCCATGTGGTAAATTAGGACATAGTGTCTGTGATCTAAAGGTCACCGGTTCAAATCCCAGGTTCAGCTGAGTGATGTCACCATTGGGCCCTTGAGCCAAGCCCCTAACCCCTAGTTGCTCGAGGGATTCGACCTCGCTTTCTCAAAAATGTACATGGCTTTGGATAAAAGCGTCTGCTAAATGACGAAAAGTGAATCTAATGTAAATTCTGATTTGCCGTCTCTGCCGTCGGTCCCATCAGGTCGCATCGGGCGGACGTACAGCGAGCGCGGCCTGGCCATTCTGACGGGATTGCTGGGCCTGAGGCAGGAGCACATCACCTCAGGTGGGCGGAGCCACTGGGGATTGCAGTGGCGACACGCGGTCAGTCTTCACAGTGATTACTCTCTTCTTAAAGATGTCCTCTTATCTTCCAGCTGTGGTGCAGACCTTCCGGGACCTGGTCTGGTTGTGTCCCCAGTCCACGGCATGCGTGTGTCAGGCCATTGCTGGCTGTGAGGAGATCATCCAGGACAGTGACGTGAGTCAGACTCAAATCCCATGTTGGTCACGTCGCTACACTAAATATTATATAAACTCGTTCCTTATATGCAAGATGTCGAAGCAGCATGGTCTGCTAACCAGCTGGCTAGAAAGATGTTTTGACTCTACTTGCTAGCTATTAAATTAGTTTTTGAATGTCTGGAGGAGTCGACATTTGGGGCCCCAGAAACAACAAACTTTTACGTTATTTAGCAGACGATTTTAGTGACATACAAACGAGGCAGAAAGCACATTACAAACATACAGCTGTCAGGAATCGACTAAGCGTAATGCTCAGGTACAAGTATAAGTAGTAACATCAAGAACTATATAATGCTTTTGAGATATAGGAAGAACCAAATAGGACTATATAGTCAAAAGATAAAGTACAACACTAAGAGCGTTTAAAAAGCACAAGAAGCCGACAAGGGAAGCCGGAGTGGCACAGGCTACTGGACGTCTTCCTGGAACAGATGGGTCTTGAGGTTAATATTTTTGACCAATTTCCCAACTTTTTCCTGTCCAGGGGAAACAGGCTCTGATTTGGCTGTTAGGCATGCATGGGGACCAGATCTCTGGCGCCCCCTACATCCTGGAAGACTACATTGATAGCCTCAAGACAGAACTGTCCACCCTGGTGAAGCTGGAGCTCCTGACGGCAATGACGAGGCTGTTCCTCTCTCGGCCCGCCGAGACCCAGGACATGTTGGGACGCCTGCTGCACTTCTGCATCGGTATGCCGAGCCACCGCAAAGCAGGCCGCGAAGAAGCAAGGCAGGCCGTCACATTCCTATCTGGACAACGTAGCATTTCTAAACGGCAACTCTATATAAAAATGAAAGGCAATAGTTTCTGAAAGTGACAATTTTCATTTTTGCTTAACCAAACATATCATCTGAGCTCCGTAGGTCTGGGCGTGGCCTCTTCGCATGGAAATAGGCTTCCAGATTGACTTGTCTCTTTTCACTTGGCAGAGGAAGAGACTGACATGTGTGTGCGCGACCGCGCCCTATTCTACCACCGGCTGCTGCGCTGTGGGGTTGAGGAGACGCGGCAGGTTCTGGGGGGCCCCAAGTCAGACCCGTCCCTGGGCCTGATCGCCGGCCGGCCCGAGGAGCCCATCAATAACTGGGCTGCCCATTTCAACACCCTGGAGCCGGTGTCCAGCTCGGGGTCCGTTGTGGCTGGGATTGGCTGCGACGGCGCTGCCCTGCCCACCCTCGGCGGCTCTGATGGTACGACCCACAGCGCTGCAAACTGTACCCTAGCAGGTGGGTTCTAGGTCTGGGAGCCCGGTAAAAGGATCAGGGCAGCATCCCAGGTGTCTTATGGTTTCAGCGACCGGCTGATGTGATGGGCCGGGTTTCTGTCCCAGCTTGGCTTCACAGTGCTTCTCTGCCTTTCTTCGCTGTTTCCATAGTGCAAGAAGCAAGTGAAGATCTCTGCTCAGGTTTGCCAGAGGAAGCGACGAGTTTCAGCCTCACCCTGGGGCCTGCCTTGACCCCAGAGGCCTTTGAGAAGCTCTGGTTGGAGCTGGAGACCTTCCAGACTGTGTCGCTGCCCTGCTCTGAGCCCAGCTCTCAGCCAGAAACCCTGCAGGCTGCCCTGCAGCTGGTGCAGATCCAGGCCTTGGCCTTCAGTCGACCCGGTAGTGTTCCCTGGAAGGCCTACCTGTACGCCCATGGTTCAGAAACCATCATCCTGGCCGAGCTTCTGTGTGGTCCCGGTTCTGACGAGGATAGGCTACTTGTGACCGTTAAACAGGAACCCAGAGATGAAAAGGTTCAGAGAGGGTTCCTGTCCGTGCTGGAGACTGTGCTGCAGACACTGGTCAGTGATGCCACATAATTTAACTGTTTATTCCTTCTGAAGTTGGATATTGAGCCACAAGCAGAGGTAGACAGTTCAGGTCCAGAAAGTAAAAATCCAAACCAAGATTTTGTTTCAACCAACCAGTTGAGTTCTCTGTGACTGTCACTCTTTATGCTCAACTGGGTGGTTGAAATAAAATCTTAGTCTGTATTTTTGCTTTCTGGAGCTGAACTTTCCACCTTTGGCTACAAGGCATGTACGTGGGCTGTATGGTTATGTCAATCTCAGCACCTGCAGGTAAGGATGCTTTCTCCGTGGAATCTGTGGAATTTAATTTCGTTTGTCTCATTTGTTCAAATGAGTCACATACAACTACCAGGAGTTATTGTAATATATGACGTGTTTGTGTATAATTAAAATATTTTTGCTCTAATTGCAGTGTCATTCAGATTTATTCAAGTTAGCAGACTCATGCACTTGTAATGATGAAACATACTTCCATCATGTCCTTGTTCCAGGAAGACCAATTAGTAGCCTACTTTGGTCATAAACAGGAAGTTGATAATACCAGGTATAATAAGCAATTTTATTTGTATTCATCCATCTGTTTATCCATCTTCAGAGCTCTTTTTTGTGGTGAGGGTCACTTGGCAGCAGACTGAACAGGTCAGACCAAACCATTATTTTCCTTTCTTCTGGGATTTCCCAAGAAGTTCTCAAGCCGGTTGGGAGATGTAGTCCCTCTGGCATGTCCTGGGTCTACCCTTGGGCCTCTGCCCAGCATGAAGTAACTTGAAGAGCTTCCTTGAGACCTGACTGGCTGGTATCCATAATAGAGCAGAGGACTCACCTGAGCTGAGTGCTCTCCATCTGAATGAGCAGCGACTCTAACTCAAGGTTCCTCTGGATGTGCGAACTCCTCACCCGTGTCAAGTAATGGAAACTTGTACTCGTAAATTCTCAGTCATGCAGCTCATGTCTGTAGGTGAGGACCAGTTTCCCCCTCAGTGTGGGGGTGTCTAGGGTCTAATTGACTTGTGACTTGTGCCAAGTATATAAACACACATTACTACATTCACACAAGTGTGTTACATTCCTGTGTGTTACAGGCAGACACCTTAATCAAGGTCACAAAGACATGGAGACAGTGTTAGAGTATTCCCACAGCCCCATACACAACTGTACTTAAATAAAAAAATAATAATAAATCAGAGTACTTTCCAGTGCTGCTAACTGAATTTCTCAGGAAGTGAATGCAGTACTCATGGAATATTCAGTAATAATTGAGGATTCATTGGATAAGGACCACACAATTGTTATGTAAGCACTGATAAAGACAAAGAACTGAAGGAGGGTATACTTTCTGTTTCCCATGACTGCATTGCAGTATGCAGTTCATGTAAAATGTGGACCCCTGCTCTAACTCTGGACATGGCCGTTGCAGGTTGCCTAACACGAAAGGTTGACACAAAGCTTTGTATTTTATTCCATTTATGCAGCCGGGCATTGTTCAGCTGCTTGTAAAATTGACTTAATAAATCCCCAGTGTACTTTGGCTCTTGAATGGTGCACCATTATATCCTGTTCTTAACATGGACATTCATGCTGAGCAAGTTTAGTCAGTCAACATGTCACTTAAAGTTATAGGGCTACCTTTAACACTGTCACATTATCAGATAAACCATGCATTGTTCATTATGGAAAAAGAGTCCTTAGTTTCTTTGTTTTTCTTTAATACAACATGTATTCATACATTCATACACTTAAAATGAGCAGCAGCATGAAAATTCATGTCTGAATCAAACCAAAAGAAACACTGTATACATAGTAATATTTTAATCTTTTCATCTCAGACTAGACAGTGACTTAAGGAACGCAGAGTTTATCATTGTGATGCAAACTGTGATTAAACCGTAACCATAAAAGGTAATCAAATGTAACATTTCACTTGCACTTTTACACACGCAACAGAAGGTAAACTGGCACTCGCGATTAGACACATAGTTATCCTTATTACTAACTGAATGGAAAGTCAGAATCAGAATTAGAAAAACATTATTGATCCCCGAGGGAAATTGTTTCTGCTACAACTGCACACATGGACGGAGACACCATCAGACACAATGAACACTGTATAACAAAATGAATGAAGGTATATATCTCAAACGAAAATCAAATATATAACATAAAATATATAGATTGACTAAAGGTCAAATTAACTACCATATAAACTCTTTAGGAGTGAAACTACATACTCTGTTTTCAGGGAACTACTATGTAAAACTGCGTAACTAGTTTGCTATTTGACTAGTTCACTGTGAGTTTAAATGAGCTAAATGCTGTATAGCAGAAGTGTCTGACAAGGTGCATTATATTCTCACAGTAGTCGCTCACAGAGCCAGAGGTATATTGCACGTTAATATTGATAATATTGCACATAGTGATGAAATATTCCACATTCAAAGGAGGGGCTTTGGTATGAGCCGTACAAGTCAGCAGCAGAAGTCCAGATGTTGCACATCATAGTAGAATATAAAAGATGGACTAAAGACAGAGTAAGGGAAGGAGAGAAGTAGCTTATTGTATGGGTGAGTGACTTTGGGTGTAATAGAGTCTGATGGCTGTGGGGAGGAAAGATTTCAGTGGCGTTCAGTGGAGCACTTCATGCTAGTCAGCTGGCACCTCAAGATGCTTCTTGTCCAACCACATCCCTGTGAAGTGGCTGATCTACATTTCCATCAACAGGCTGAAGTCTGGCCAACGTTCTCCGATCTGCGGCAGGTTCCCAGGTGTCCAGTTTCCCGCTGACCACAGAGCCAGCCTTCTGCATCGTTTTGTTAGGCCTCTTTGTGTTTGCCTCCTTCACACTGCTCCCCCAGCATATCACAGCGTAGAAGATGGCACTGGCCACCACAATGTCGAAGAACATCCGTTGCATGGTCTTGCAGACCCTAAATGATTAGAGTCTGCGTAGGAAAAATAGCCTACTCTGATTCTTATTACATGCAATCAGTGAGTTCTTAGACCAGTCCAGCTTACTGTCAATATGCCCCCATTAAGAACTTGTAGTCTTGAACTTTCTCTACATCTAAATTTGCGCCATGCAACGTAACGTAAGACCAATATCCAATAAACTAATGGCCTCTTTCAAATAGTGTTAGAAAAACTGAATCAATGAAAATGAACTAAATATGATGAATGGTGACCAAGTTGCTCTGGTGTTTTCCTGTCAGTTGGCCCTAATGTATGTCATTTTTTCCAGCAGCAGCATGAGAGCATTTCACTAATCCAATTGTTAAAAAATGGAGGCTTATCTGAAATAGAATTAGCCTTTGGTCCATTAGTGATGCAAAAGCTATTGCATTTGCTTGAGATGCAGAAATGGTGACCTGCGGGGGGGGGGAACACAAAGATATAGATGTATGTGAAAGATATTATAGTCTTCCTACACAAGCATGTTCATTAACAGTGCCAATACATATGGCCTACAGTAGCTGGACCTTGATCGCAACGTAAATACATTTAACTAACGTTAAGATACATTCTTGCAAATTTATCATTTGAATAGATACATTTTAGGCAACGTTGTCAGATTTTTCCTGTTCCCATGCCACTTCTGTTTTGTCCAATGACATTTTCATGCTTTACTGATATATTATGATCCCGGCTTTAACATAAAACGATATAAGTGCTGTAATGATGCAATAGCGCTGCCAACCTCGCTCTACAACTTCACACCGAGAGATCCTGAATGATATCTAACGAATTCATAGAATACCTTGAATTATTGTTCACTCAACCATTTGATTCATAATGCCACACCTACAGTACACAACATTGTTGACTAGAAATTTGTTTCAGTGCGTGAGAGCTGGCAGCCCTGAATATTATAATTTATTTTTGTAAGAATATTACTACGTATACGTACTTTTCTTTATAATATCAAACTGTTCCAAAAACGCTAAATCTAAAGCGATTTAGCGTTTTTGGAACAGTTTGATATTATAAAGAAAAGTACGTTCAGAATTTACATTCAAGATACGGCTGACTTACTTTACACATCTTAGCACATTTGCACATTTGCTACTTTTCCCATGTCATGTAGCCTATAATGATAAACAGGAAACGTCACCCGCAACCGCGAAGGTCTTCGGCCGCCTCTGATAGGTTGCCGGTCGCCCGTCGCTCCGCCCCCTGCCCGGCATTAATAAAATCACACCTTGGTCGGCAGTTATCTGCCGGGAGCTGGGGGTGCGGGTGCTGCAGCTGCAGCCGAGGCTCCGCGGGCGATGTGCAGTTCCGCTTGTCACACAGTTTCAGCTTTTACTCTTTCGCTTCTATTCACCCGGGCTGTTAATGACACCGTAAGAGCTGGGAAGCGACGTGTTTCCGCAGAAACGTGAGTCAGAATAAGGTCGTTAAATCGCACTTTGGATGTCTGCGCAGAACACGTGTCTGACAACGGAGCGATACAGGTTTCCAGCTGTGGATTTAGAGGAATGTAGTGTGTGTACCATGTCTGTTTGCACTAAATGTATGTTCGTCTTGATCTGTAATCCTTACCGCTGTATCCACAAGAATTTACCTCTTCGATCATAAAAGTTCATCTTATTTAATAAAAAGTGGTAAGTAACTCGTGTTTCTCATCTTCTCCTTTGGCGTAATTACTCTCTTTTTCCCCAAGACGACTGTTTTACAATATGGATTTAATGTAATTACCATTTTCCTACAGTTTCTATATATATCTATATCTACAGTATATATATATATAATACTACTTTAGGATTTTTTCTTACTACCATAACAATGGTGCCAGATTTGAGTAACTTTAATGGTTGTTGTAAATCGATGCCTACTGTTTTACTTTATTATGAATGAATTCCTGGTGTGTCAGACTGGGGGTTTCAGTCCCTCCCCTGTTCTGTGTCCCCGTTTCTTTGAATTTTAATTTTGTCCCATAGTACAAATACATGAAGTTAGGTGAAATAGTTTTTTTTCTGTGTTTCCCGTATCTTGTGACTGTGTGACTGCCTTACTATGGACTATGGACTCTGTATAATGTACCCCAGGCTTTGGCCTGACTCGGATATCCCAACTGCCCAGTGATCCTGTACTGGCTCAGTGGGTGAAAGATGGTTAGGTGGCCATGCACATAATTAATCACTTAGGGAAAGTACACTGTATGGATATAAGTATTGGGACACCTACAGGAACTTCTATGCCATCCCATTCTAAATCCGTAGGCATCAATATGGAGTTTGTCCCTCCTTTGCAGCTATAACAGCTTCCACTCTTCTGGGAAGGCTTTCCACAACATTTTGGAGAATGTTTGTGGGAATTTTTGCCCATTTATCAAGAATCACATTTGTCAGGTCAGGCACTGATGTTGGACGTGAAGACCTGGCTCTCAATCTCTTCTAGTTCGTCCCAAAGGTGTTTGATGGGGTTGAGGTCAGGGCTCTGTGTGGGCCAGTCAAATTCTTCCTTAACAAACTCACCCAACCATGTCTTTATGGACCTTGCTTTGTGCACTGGAGCACAGTCATACTGGAACATATGAGGTCTGAAGTAGCTAGCAACAGAGGGGAAACAAAATGGCTAATGTGAACAACTCATGCATATCATGTGAAAGAGCAGGTTTTGGTCACCACCGTCAGACGTCACCACCGTCAGGTTTATAGTCTGAGGACCTCCAAATGGTCCTCAACGGAGGCTAGAACATAATTGTTGATCACAATAAATACCAATATGACCAGCGATGCTTCATTAACCTCTTTTGTATTTTTTATTGATGTAATTCCCCTTATATTTCTTCCATGTCGTCCAACCCTAGGGGAGGGGGTGTGCCTTCCCTCTCTCTCTCAGTTCATTAAAAATCCCCCCCCCCAATCATTACACTCAACTTTCACTTTATGTTGACAAAAACAAAGTAATAACTGGAAAAAAACTCCAATTTTATGAAAAAAATACAAAATGAGGAGGCTGCACCGGTACGTTGCTGAACAGCCAAGACCTTGGTCTATAATGATATACCTTCAGATTTTGTCATTTAAGTAACTTTTTATTTTCAGAATTAAAACCTGTTTTATCCGAATTCCCAAGAATCAGTGACATATATAATTCAGATGCACACCCATAGAGAAGAAGCAGGCTGCAGTTTGCAAATACATACATGCATATATGTGTGTGTGTGTGTGTGTATAATATATATATATTTTTTTTATTTTTATTTTTTTCTTTTTCAAACTACAGCCTGGTTCTTCTCTATCTCTCATTAATGAAGGGCTTCTTCCTTGCTTTATAGGTCTTCAGTCCTGCTTCTAGGAGACCGATATGAACTCTCCTAGCAGTGCACTTCACACCTGCACTTAATGTCACCCTTTGATTCATAAGAAACTGTCTGAAAATTTGACGGTCATCTCAGCCATTAGAAAGTTGCTTCCACCCTCTACCTGGCTGGCCTTTGATCATTTCCAGAGTGTTCTGTTTCACCGTGTTCTTCTGTACTGCTGTCTTAGAAGCAGTGAGTCTGGAAGCAGTCTGCCTCGCAGTGTACCCTTCTGCCAGTAGAACCAGAACTAAACTAGGATATAAAAATGCAGATTTAAAAAAAATAAAAAAAATATGGAGTGGTCTTTTAATTCTTTTCCAGAGCTGAATATCATATATCATGATATTACCTAGACATATTTAAATATTTTTAATAGGCCCTATGTTGAAGCATTAAATGTTCACTGGCACTAAGGGGCCGAGCCCAACCCCTGAAAAATAAGCCCATGCCATTATCTCTCCTCCACCAAACTTTACAGTTGGCAGCATGCAGTCAGTCAGATAATGTTCTCCTGGCATACCCAGTGCCAAACCCAGACTCGTCCATCAGGCTGCCAGACAGATAGACAGACACGTTGTGATTCTTTCTTCCGCTGCTGGTGCACAGATTTTGTGCTGGAGTTAATGCCAGAGGAAGTTTGGTGTCAGCAGAGCGCTGCCGACTTGAACACACTATGCGCCTCAGTATTCGGCGACGCCGCTCTCTTACTTTACATGGTCCTGCCACTTAATGGCTGAATTTCTGTTGCTACTAACAGCTTCCATTTTGTAATAATACCAATTATATCTGGCAGGGAAGAAATTTTATGAACTGGCTTCCTGTGACAGCACCATGCTTGAATTCACTGATTCTGAAACACAGGATGAGATGTCACTATCCTTTGTGCAGTGATGAGGTGTTACTATCCTTTATGCAGTGATGAGGTGTTACTATCCTTTATGCAGTGATGAGATGTCACTATCCTTTGTGCAGTGATGAGGTGTTACTATCCTTTATGCAGTGATGAGGTGTTACTATCCTTTATGCAGTGATGAGATGTCACTATCCTTTATGCAGTGATGAGATGTCACTATCCTTTATGCAGTGATGAGGTGTTACTATCCTTTATGCAGTGATGAGATGTCACTATCCTTTATGCAGTGATGAGATGTCACTATCCTTTATGCAGTGATGAGGTGTTACTATCCTTTATGCAGTGATGAGATGTCACTATCCTTTATGCAGTGATGAGGTGTCACTATCCTTTATGCAGTGATGAGGTGTCACTATCCTTTATGCGGTGATGAGGTGTTACTATCCTTTATGCAGTGATGAGATGTCACTATCCTTTGTGCAGTGATGAGGTGTCACTATCCTTTATGCAGTGATGAGGTGTTACTATCCTTTATGCAGTGATGAGATGTCACTATCCTTTGTGCAGTGATGAGGTGTTACTATCCTTTATGCAGTGATGAGGTGTTACTATCCTTTATGCAGTGATGAGATGTCACTATCCTTTGTGCAGTGATGAGATGTCACTATCCTTTATGCAGTGATGAGGTGTTACTATCCTTTATGCAGTGATGAGGTATTACTATCCTTTATGCAGTGATGAGATGTCACTATCCTTTATGCAGTGATGAGATGTCACTATCCTTTATGCAGTGATGAGGTGTTACTATCCTTTATGCAGTGATGAGGTGTTACTATCCTTTGTGCAGTGATGAGGTGTTACTATCCTTTATGCAGTGATGAGGTGTTACTATCCTTTATGCAGTGATGAGATGTCACTATCCTTTGGTCAAGCATGTGCAATAGGTTCACTGTTAAGCTTGTCGGCGAATGGCGAATGTTAGACTTGGATAAGTTTGGTGTAGGTTGAAATTTTGGCATGCATCATCAGTAATGCTCCTCTGGCTCTTGTTGTGTTTCGACCTTTCACACTACACCTCCACCAAAGACGGCCAGCTCTAGGGTGATCAGCTCTTCAGGATGAACCATCCTTTCATGAATGTTTGTAAACCTAACTGTATGGCTAGGCGCTTGATTTTAAACAAGGACTCGATGAAACCTTTGAATGTGATACTGACAGGTGTGTCCCAATACCTTTGTCCACATAATGCAATTCCTGCAGTATGACACATAAAAATGTTTGTTGGCTTACAGTTTTACAGTTGCTAACAAGCATTTCGCAATGATTTTTTTTTTGTATGGATCATGTTTCATTGCCAAACAGTGGATCATATTTCATTGCTGTGACATAAAATGTGTCCATTAACCATGTCTTTCAGAATGTGTGCATTCAAACTCCAAGTACATTTTGCATTCAAAATACCTTCTAACTCCATTACTTTTTGCTACAATTTGCGACATTTCTACAGTTACAATATTCAAATATATTGAAAACCTAAACGTATGTAATATATAATGGTCAATAGTCGATAAGTGAGCTGGTGGTGAAATTTAACAAACACATGGACTGGCTGAGGTTCCCCTGAGGAGAAGGTTTGGGAACTGAAGCCGTGTTCATCTAGTCATCCAACTTCATATCAGTAAATTGTTGGAGAACAAAAGAAATTCTTGTTAGTTTGTATTGTATTACTATTAATTTCCATGTATTCTAAATGTTATTTTTTTGCAAATTTACACCTACTACCCAAATAGTATCTGTGTGAGTGGGTCATAAAAACCCGTGATTTTGACCTTGTGGGGACTTTTTTTTTTTTTCCAAATTTTACAATAATCCGTGACAACATTCCAAAAACTAAAAATGCCAAATGTATTGTATTTTGTTGGGTTATTTAAGGTTAAGGTTAGGGCTGGGTGGGGGTTCAGGTTGTCATAGTTCAGATTAGAATTATGCCCAATGAAATGAATGGAAGGTCCCCATAAAGCTAAAGATACTGTGTGTGTGTGTGTGTGTGTGTGTGGGTGTGTACAGCAAAGTTGTACATAGATCAAGTAAGACAAGTTTCTAGAGGAAGAAGAATTGTAAGAAGTTGAGGAAGAAAAATGTATTTTTGTAAAAAGACCTGTAGCAAAAAAAATGATGCTGCAGACAGGAAACAGGAGACCAATGAACACAATTTGGACTTGCAGTCCTCTTCGTTCGTATGTCTGAAAGTTCGTAAGTTGAAAGTTCGTAAGTAGAGGAGCGGCTGTACTATAAAAAAATTATTAATATATAATTTTTTTCTGGAAATGACTAATATATGCAGAAAAAAAAATAATGAAGCATATTGCAGCATTTTTAATTCATTCCTGTAATATGAACTTCAGTATATTCTGTAGAGGGAAAAGGTGTTATTCTGTAACCGATCATAAATTTGTGTGAACAATTAAACAGAATGGAATACCTTCATTGTCATTATGGTGTGTACAACAAAATTTGGTATGCAACTCAATGCAGAAAGAAAGAAGTAAAGGAAAAAAAACTGTCTGGATGAGGAGTAAAGTGCAAGGAGGCGTGACCATAAGGAAACTGTGCAATAAGTCGACAATATCAACAGGTGAGAGAATGCAGCAGGTAGTGGAAAAGAGAGTGGCACGAATAAATAGGGCGATATGATATGTGACAGTACAGCAAGCAGGACTGATTACTGCTGATTCAGCAGGGCTGTAGCTCTGGGGTAGAAACCGTTCGTCATCCTTGAGGTGCGGGCCTAGATGGCTCTGTTTCATCTGCCTGATGGAAAGAGTGAAGAGATGGTTATAGGGGTGTGTGTGGTCTCTGATGATGCTGGTTGCTCTATGGAGGGTGAAACATGTTATCCAGGGAGGGGAGCACAGATCCAGTGATCGTCTGCGCCGTATTGATGACTCACATTAGTGATTATTCTTTTATCAGCAGCAGAGCAACAACTAAAGCACACGGCGATCTGAGCTGTCTCAGCACACCGGCCTTCCTGATGGATCTCAGGATAGCCCTGGCTAATGCCTTCTTAATCAGTGAGGTAGTATTTACTGTCCACGCAAGCTCATCTAAAATGTACGACTCTAGGAATTTGAAACTGGAGACACTCGCCTCCTGGTCTCCATTTATATACAGGAGTGCATGTTTTTACTGGCTTTCATGAAGTGATGATTAGTTCTTTTGCTTTAGCTGCACCCAGATTCTGTTCTTCCTCCCTGTAGGCAGCCTTGTTATCAGAGATCAGGTCATTTTGTTAAAAAAAATGGCCGAAAGGGAAGGTGAGGGTGGGGCATCGCACGCATTCCTGAAGCGCGCGGAATGTGGCACAAAGATGTTTCTAACCAGACTGCTTGGGGACAATTAGTTAAGAAGTCTAATGTCCATTTAAAGACATGTTGACAGAGGCCCAGGCCACAGCATTTGGAAATTAGTTTCAATGTAATTACTGTGTATGACCGCTCCTTCCTAAGTTTAGTTACATTATTAGCAGCACACAAGTTCTACTGCTTCCGCCTGTTGTGACTCGCGTGCATAACCTTTGCAGTTAGGAGAACATCAAATAAGAGGGTGACGATCTGGAAGTATTTTAAACTTTTAACAGGAAGCAGTAGAACAGCGATTGTTCTGCTGTTGCCAGTGGGTGAAACGTTGTGGGTCATCTTAAGCATTCCACACTTGCGTATGCAAATGCCTCGGAAATTCTTAAAACAAGATGTACAAGATGTTTTTAGTTGCCTAATTAACGATTTTTTGTCATGCATTTTTTCTTCTGTGTTTACTAGTTTAAAGGCATTAATAATATATGAAGTATAATATGTAAATTATGTATATTTATGAGATTAAAATATTAAAGTAAAAAGAGCTCTTGTATCAGAATCAGTATCAGCAGTTGTGTATCAGAATCGGATCGGAACTGAAAAATTGTGGATCGGCCCATTCGAACTTTGTACGCATAGTGATGCTCGCCTTGAGGGATGTGGGGACAAGAGGCCGGGAGAGAGGCAGGTTGAAGATGTCTGTACGGCCTGCGACTAACTGGTCGGCAGAGTGTTTGAGGATGTGTGCTGGTATGCCGTCATGCCTTGCTGATTACCTTGCGCTGGCTTTATGGAGCTTACATTACGTTGTGTGCTTTAATGTGAGCGCTGGTGTGCGCTTGTCCAAATACTTTCATCAGAGCTTCAGTGTTGTCACTATATCAAACCGGGCAAAGAAGCAGAATAGTTCCTCAGCTAATTAGGCATCCGGAAGTTGATTATTGACTGGTGCACTGCCGTTCGTGTCGGGTGTCGTCATTATGGAAGTGATCTCGGGCCTCCAGACTGTGTCCATTGGCAAAAATGTCCTGCATCTCTGATCTTTGTATCTTTGTAACACTTTACATGAGGGAGCCTACTTTCACTTCCTCTCTGATGCTGATGCTCTCCACACTTTGACTTTCGACATGGACTGATTGTTGGTTTTGCATGTGGCTACACCAGGTTTGTTAGGTCTAAGCGAAGACGGTATTCTTAAAAAAACACTGGCATGTGTCCTTGGCTTTTGAAGCTAAGAAAGTCTTATCTCTGTGGAGGACCCCAGACAGGACTTAAAGTCACCGATACAACAGAACTCTCACCTTCTCATTTTCTTTTGTTTAATACTTCTTTGGTTTTATCTCCAGAGTTGGTCATTTTCATTGGTGTTTTCATCCAGTTTCCCTGGTTTGCCTGGACAGTTTGGTTACTGTGTACACTCTTTGTAGGGCAGTAGTCATCCCCACGGGGAAGTTCTGCTAGAGGACAAGCTTGAATGAATGGCCACTTTATTGTCAATCAGAACATACACCGGTTCGTGCACATCAGAATGAAATTACGTTGCATTGACTCGCCATCGGCCTAGCAAAGTCTGTTAATACTCGAAGAAAGTTAAACGTAAAAATATAGAGTCTAAATTGAAAATAAATAGGAAGTAGAATATATGTGGAACTAACATAACAATATATTAACCGCAGTATAGTGGCAGAAACCCGTCTACGTCACTGTTTCGGTTATAGTGCAAAAAGCTTGGGGGGGGTGGGGGGGGGGGGTGAGTGCACAGGGTCAGCCAGTGTGCAGCGCCCATGGGGCTGGGGGGTTAGGGCCCTGCTCAGGGGCTTAGCAGGTGGCATTGGTCTTTCAGCCTTGGGATTTGAACCAATGCCTTTCAGTTACATAGCACAGAGTCACACGCCCATAAAGGCTTGGAGAATGCATGCATTGATGTTTGCCGAAACTATTATTGGATTTCTGCCTCTAGGATATTGATGTCCTAATTAAGAATACAATGTGCCATTAAGTTAATTTTCCTCTGAATCACTTTCCGTTAGTGTTGGCTGGACTGAGACAGGCAGATGTTTTTTTAAAAGCAGAAAGGAACTTAAGTGGCTCTGGAAATTATAATGTACCCATTTCAGTTGGAAATTTCTGCAGATTCTGCAGGCTTAAGCTTTGTTTAAAGTCATGTTTAAGTCACCCTTCTCAGTTACAATGTTCCACTTTTTCCAGGTTTTATTCAAAGCATCACATTGCTCTTAGGATGCAGGCTGAAAGTCTACTGAATTATGCATAACCATAATTACTGAATGGATCGGGACTGATGTTGCTGAGTGATGTAGGGCAGGGATTAATGAATTATACAGTAGTTTGCTAGTCAGTGACTTTACTTCACAGAGAGGTAAATTATGTGCCTAGATGCCATAGTTGTCAAATGTTGGTAGTCACAGTACTTTAAATAAAGGTCTCGGAGCTGACAACCATCTTGACAACCATCATGTCTGATTTAGTTACATTTGTGGTGCTGGTTGTAGATCTGTAGATTCAGTTCCTGTTATATTTACTTTGGACAATAAACACAAAACCAAACCCCAATGTGTACTTGGGTAAAAGCAGGAGTACATGACCTTCAAAAGCATTTTTAAGGTGAAATCACGCCATCAGTTAACATAAATCTCCTTCGTGGAATGAAGTTCTTCGTATGGCTATGAATGTGCAAAAACTGGGCGCTGGACATCTCATCTTCTCATGTCTTCCAGGTCTCTCACATCCAATTAACACGGACGAGCTCAGCTGGAACGAACAGGACTACGGAGACGGTGGTGAGACCTTCCAGGTACTGCGGAGCTGCACAAAAGAAGGAACTTCATTTGTAACTAGACTTTCACTTTTTTTTTTATCTTAAATGGGGAATTTCTGTTGAACTTTTAGGTCATTTGGATTAGTTAAGCTGATTGCACTCTGTTCAGTATCATGTAATACACTGGTTCATGGTTTTTATATGTAAAGATTATGTATGTATGTAAAACAGCTACATTGCCCATCTACAATGACAAAGATATTCTGTTCTGTTAATATCATGGGACTGAAGTCTGGGCACACCTACTGAAAATTGTTTGTTTTTCCATGAGATAAAGACCCTAAGCGTAGCAAGAACCATCTTGTGGACCAGGAAGGTGATGTGTAAAGCCTGAGTGGAGCTTGGTAAATTGGATAACGAGGGCACTCTGATGGGGAAATTGAGTACAGGTGTCCACCGTTATATTAAGGCAAGGTGTAGGAAGGAAAGGGTCAGGTTTCTCTTGGCGTTTGACTTATGGTCTGGAGATACTGGTAGGTAGGTGGGTGTGGTGGTAACAACGTGTACTGAAGCTAGTTGGGTTTTAAGAGCTTTATGTAAGTAGGCAAGTTAAAGTTGTTAGGTTTGGAGTTTTTGGGCTCTGTAGGTGGGTGGCAAGGAAATCATTTTTGGCACCGGTATCCTGACAGTGATGTGCGTGTGATTTGTGTTGTATATCCAGACAGTCACGTGCACGTGATTTGTGTTGTGTACCCTGACATTAGTGTACCAATTATTTGTTTGGGATGTCATGCTGAAGGGGCTGTGTCCTTGAGTATGTTCTGGAGCTGGGTTTCACAGTTGGTGAAGTTTGGTGAATAGGAGGCCAGTCAGACTCTAGGCTGAGTGCCCCCCCCCCCCCCTCCCCAATTCCCAGACTGAAGCACTGTAGAGTTGATTTGGGATATGTTAGTTCAAAGAGTAAGAGCAAGGTAGTCAACTTGTGCCCAGAATCTGTAGGAACTCCTTGAGGATTGTTGGAGAATCATTCCAGGTGGCTATATCTGGAAGCTGGTTCAAAGAATAAAAATGACACTATTGATTCCCGTGGGAGACTTTTTTTCACCTACGCCACCTTGCTCTCCGTCATACGGGTGAAGGGCAGCCAGCCATAGCGGCACCCATGGAGCTGGGGGATAAGGGCCTTGCTCTTTGCTGGAGTGCACACAGATGTGACTATTTTGCCTAGGCTAGCCTCGAACAGACCAATCACGGGCACGCGCTGACCTACAATGCCTAGAGTGTGCAGTGATGTCACTGAGGTAAAAGGGTTAAACATTTCTATTGGTCGTTGCAATATTTGATATGTATCAATTCGTCGCCTCTAGGCCTCATACTATAAGGTGAATGGCATGGCAAAATAGACAAATGCATTAAAAGCAGGTGTGTCCAGGCATTTGACTGGTACTGTATTTCAGTCTCCGTGGAGAGTTTAAAAGGTCTAATAGTTACTGGCTGGATTATAATTCTTATGATTATTGCTCCTGTATCTGAAGGCACGGTCTTTGCCTGGCAATGCGGTGCTACCCAAGAAAAGCTCTGAGGAACACAGCCGTTCTCATCTCCCTCGTCGCCCTGCTCTACGTATCAGTCTACTCACCCAACACTGAGACATCTGTCAGTGAAGTTCCCCTTTTCTCTTTGTTCTCATTTGACAAATATTTTGAATACATACTGAAATGGAGGAATGCTAATTCAGTTTTTTTTTGTATTAATTTATATTTATGTAGCAGAATGTTTTGTTGGTTCTTACCCACGCGCAACCCGCTGAGTACTGAGCCAGCTGAAATTATTCACCATTTAACTGTGTTTTGGTAATTTCAGTCATTTACCTAATGGTTGTGAGAGTTGTGGCCACAATTAGTTTCAATTACTTCCGTGCTAAATGATTCTGGGCTGCATGGTCTCATGCGATCGTCAGACTAGAACTTCAATGCTGATTTTCATTTTTGTGAAATAACATCATGGGGGATGTTCAGATCTGGTGTTCAGACCTCTCCGTGTAACGCCTGTGTCTGGCCCGCTGCAGGACTACGGAGAGGTGCAGATATGGGCCCGGGAGCTTGTCTCACAGCAGTTCCACTCTGAACGGAACCTGCAGATTTTTCACCATCTCCAGAATGACACGGTGCCGTTCAACATGTCCTACAAGTTCCTGGCCGGCTTTCCTGCAGTGTCCCAGAGTGAGTACACAATGGCATTTTTGGGCATTAGAAAACACATTTAAATACATTTTATTTATATAGCACTTTTCAAAAACTCAAAGATGCATACATAGGACATATTTAAGGTAGGCTAGGCTATGATGTTTGTTAGGTTAAGTGTACTGTATTGAAATGCATTTTCGACTTCCGATATGTTTATATCCCCAGTATAATCCGTGGACGTCTGTACATATATTTGTTTATTGATGTGATCAAAAGTATTTATTCATGATAAATTTTTCCAGATTAGTTTTGTGATCTTTACATTTAGGCTGCTGTCATTTGCAGATCTTATGGATGTAAAGATACACCGATGCATCATGAGGAAGCAGTTATTAAGGCAGCGATTCAGCTGCATCGATCTGGATCGTTAGAATTGATATTTGGAGAGCAAAATCTGCCTTAAAGATGCTCCTCCTTCTGGGTTGTGCTCACATGCTGCAGGGAGACGTGCAAAATAGCAGCATCAGCACGCAGATTTCTGAAACGTAATATGGGAAAGTTCATTAATCTTTATAAAGCAAGCAACAGTTAATGATCTTTGTGCTTTGATACTTGTGGGAAATTCATCCATGTCTTGTAGCACAGAGCGCTCACTCTAATGGTTTTTGGAAACGCTCATTTTTTTGTGCATTGTTTTTGCTAATTACAGTAGCAATGGTCCATACTCTGAGGTAGCTAACTAGCTACCCGAGTAAAAAGTAATGTCAAACTTACTGATGTACAATGTATTGGTTAGCGTCAATCCGCTGATATTCATTAAAAATCAAGATCTCTGCACTGGTTTGATGTCAGTCTTGACTGACATTGCCAATCGATACTAAAACACTATCAGACTTCAAAGGTAACTGCACCAGAGTTAAAGACACAACTACAAAAATAATATAGATGATCAGATTGGATAATCAGCCATTTTCCACGAGGGACAATCAGAATCAGAATCAGCTTTTATTCGCCAAGTGTGCTGGGGCACATAAGGAATTAGTTTCTGGCAGCTTGATACTCTCTCGTACACAGACAGTAAGCAACACTATACAAACAATAAATTACACTGTACAAGAAATACAAATGTGAAAGATTATAAATATACACACGTGAGTAACACTGTGCAATTTTAAGGTGCGAGGTAGAGTGCGAACAGGGGGGGAAACTGACATAAGGCAGATGACATCTTAGCTGTTTATGAGGGTGATGGCCTGAGGGAAGAAGCTGCTCCTATGTCTGCTGGTGTTTGTGTACAGAGTTCTGTAGCTCCTGCCAGAGGGGAGGAGCTGGAAGAGATTGTGTCCAGGGTGTGACGGATCTGAAATGATTTTAACTGCTCGTTTCCTAGTCCTTGAGCAGTACAAGTCCTGGATGGAGGGCAGGGGGCAATGTCATAATACATAACTAAATCTGGCCCACAGCTCGCACTTTCATTTCACAGAATATATAACCATGTTGAGTCATTCTGCTATTCTACACGGGCAGGTTTAATCACCAGCAAATTTCTTCATTGTTCCACTACTAGTTAGCCTAGGTCTATTGTTCCTGATTTGTTTTTTTCTGTACAGTTCAGTAGTTGGCCTTCTTAACAATTTACAATGGCTTGTTCTCCCTGTATAGTAACGATAAAATGAACACATTCCGAGATTCTTTTTCTTGCATGCCATTAATAGTGTGTAAGTTTTCATGGTCGTATTTGTGGGAAGCTTGTGCATACAGCAGTACAGTAAATAAAACACAGAGGAACATACTTCTAATGCAAAGCTGGCAAGGTGCAAGGTTGGTACACACAGTGCAAACAAGTATAGGTTACCTCTGTCACATAACGCACGGAAATAATGAAATGCAATACAATGCAGTGTCTGAGGTTTTTTTCATTTTATTATTTCCATCAACATTTTCCTGATGCTTTTGGCCATCTACATGCAAATGCGGTGGAAAATGTGACGAATTTGATGTCAATGAGCCAGCTCAGGTACTCAAGTGCTGCTTGGCAGAGCTTCCTTCAGTGTCCATCAGCACATACAGGTTAGCTAACTAGCTACCCAAGTAAAAAGTAATGTCAAACGTACTACACAGCACGCAGAACCAACATCGGAAATGCTAGTAAACAAAGTAGGATGTACATTTTTTTTTTTTGTCATTTTTCTGTAAATGACAACGTACATAACAAATGCAGTACCAAAGCAATGTTCAAGAATTGTCTCTAAATTTTGGATTCTTCAAAAAAGCTACCATTTGCTATTAAAAGAAATGGGTTTCAGTGGAACTAACCTGCCTGTCTTCCGGTTTTTTCTTTTCCTCAGAATATCTTACTGTGGGCCTGTCCTCCGTCAAGAGGAAGCAAGGTTTTTACCTGTTGGACACCCTCCATTCCATCTTCACAGAGTCTTCTCAAGAGGAGCTAGAGGAGATGGTGGTCGTGGTTCTTCTGGCAGACTTCGACACGGACTGGAACAAGCGAATGCTCAAAGCGATCTACAAGAGGTTTTATGGGCCTGTCCTGAAAGGGCAGCTCCTGGTCACCCACTTGGAGCAGAAGCACTACCCACCTTTGGAGGGACTGAAGAGAAACTTCAACGACCCACCAGACCGCGTCTACTTTCGCTCTAAGCAAAACGTGGATTACGCCTTCCTCCTCAGTGTCAGTGCCAATCTATCACGTTACTACATCATGCTGGAGGATGACGTGGTCTGCGCGAGGAACTTCCTCACCTCCATCAAGAAGTTCATTCAGTCCCATGGCGATTCCCCATGGGTCACCATGGAGTTCTCCAAGCTGGGCTACATTGGCAAGTTGTATCACTCCAGCAGTCTGCCACAGTTGGCATCCTTCCTGTATCTGTTCTACCAGGAGATGCCGTGTGATTGGCTGCTGGGCCACTTCAGCAAACTTCTGGTTCAGGTCAAGCCCATTCGCTTCAAACCATCTCTCTTCCAGCATGTGGGCTTATACTCGTCCTTTAAGGGCACGCTGAACCGCTTGAAGGATGAGGACTTTGAGCAGGATCCCAAGACGGTCTCTGATAATCCTGCGGCTGATATCTTTACGGACATTACTCATTTTAAGGAGTTCACAGCCGAGAAGGCGTATGATTTAGGGACCAGCTTCTTCTGGGGAAAGAATCCCTCTGCAGGAAACCACTTCACCCTCGTCTTCCACAATCCTGTAGCTCCGAAACGCATCCTGATCAGGACAGGGGCCCCGGACTCAAAGAAGGACATTTTGGTTTCTGCGGATGTGGAGGTAGGCCATGATCCAGTACGGACAGACAAAGTGTTGCAGTGTTCAAAATACTTCAAACTTGGCTCCTTGGTTGATGGGCAGTTTGAGAAAAAGGACATCCAGGTGGATATTGATTCTGCTTTGTCTTGCCTGAGAATTTTCGTGAGTCAAAGCCAGGAGCAATGGGTTATTATTCATAGAATACAAATTTGGATTTAGTTATGGTTAAAAACAAAAACTGTCTGCTGGTATAGAATTAGATTACCCTTTGATATATATTGTGTTAAGAAAATGGTTTACTGGTTTAAGTACATTTTTGATGATGTATATTTGTTGCAAAGTAATTGTCAAAGTAATAGAACTATTAAAGATTAATATTATCTAATGATGTGTGGGGAAAAATCAGTTAATTACTGCTGATTTGTGCATAAGTGGTATTCTTTGGGTATATGTGTAATAACTTACATTCAGGTAGCATAATGACCTCTGATTGTCTTGAAGGGCTAGGCTTCAGTGCCGTTCATAATCTGCTGATGAATTTAGTGTGTGTCAAGCACTATATGCATATTTATGGATGGTGTGAATAGATCACACACGTTTGTTTATTATACCGTACTATATATATATATTTTATGGTTTTACTCGAAAGTACTCGATGTGCTGCGTGGGGAAATTGTGGGTGAGACCTAGTTTTAAGTGGTTTACGTAGCTTCTGAAATGTCTGCTCTGTTTGTGACTTTCGTGCACTTTCAGACCACCCCCCCCCCCACACTACTCTGAAGGAGCTTTTCCACAGTCACACATCTGTCATGAAACAAGCCTTGGGCACACTTTTTGTTTTTTTTTTCTCAAATAGAAGAATAGATGCACAGTTAAAATGTCTGCTGATTGTGCTAGTTGTGCTAGTACAACAGTATGACTGGAAGACCCACGTTGGACCTAGACCATATTTTCATGTGAGACCCTTTGTGTTTTATTGGGAAATATAACTGATTCAAATTAGGTTTGGCTATGGGCTCCCTGAAAGACCCGCAGGAGTTAGCCCGAGTGGGTTCTGTCCGCAATTCGAATATCATGCTTGAGTAATCTTACACCCATAAATGAGACCCAGGAGTGGTCGTCCTCTTCCAAGATGATTTCCGAAATATTAAATTAAAACACTGCCATGTGATTTTCTAAGAAACAGTTTGCACATTGCATTTCCTGTAATATTATGATATGAAACCGTGTTGTGCGAAATTTTAGCTAAATTGAAGAAAACTCTTCCCGTTTCCTAGTTCTCATTTTGAAGGAGAACCTAAACCAAATGTCATGTAGACCCAGACCAATTACCTTTTTAACAGCGAAAGAACATTAATCTGGGGTTGGGTTTGGGGGCATACTAAGTATCTGAGATTAATGGGTCATGCTGTCTTAAAAAATATATTACTCATACACCATTTAAATGCAAAATATAGTTATACATTTTAACTAACAACGGCAGTTCAAATTGCAAAATGCAAACCTTTGAAACTCAAAAAGGGCTCAATCTCAGTAGTAACACATCAACTGTACTTACATTTGCGGCCTTTTTTCTGATTGTCTAACTGCTCCTTTTCCTGCTCTGTCCCGAGCTCCAGGAAACCGTTTTGAGATGCCGAGCTCTGCTCCCTTTTTGTTTGTGCCAGCCGTCAGTCTGTTCCTCTTTACTCCATCTTGAAACGTGAAAAACATAGACGGTCCGCTTAAGGTGCAGTCAAACTTATGTTCACTTATGTTCAGTATGTTTGTATTCTGATCCAGCATATTGTGACAAAAGGCTCTATTACACACACACACACACACACACACACACACACACACACACACACACACACACACACACACAGGCCTGTACTCATATCTTTGTGGTGACCATCCGTTAATTTCTATGGAAAAAACAAAAATAATGACCTTAACCCCTACCCATCCCTCACCTTAAGCATAAGTAATCAAACAAAATACTTTTGGCATTTTTAGCTTTTTGATTGCAGAATATATATATATATAAATATAAATAAATATATATATGTGTATGTATGTATGTATGTATGAGATTAATAATGGTTATCAGCCGTGTTATGGTTATCATATAGCAGTGTGCCATTTTTTTCCTCCTAAATACAACAAAATATGACGTAGCAGAATTCCAACACTAGGTATCTGCTATATAAAATGTCAAAAAAGAACAGTGGTGGATCTGACTGATCTTGAGTGCCTGCTCATCCAGTTATTGCTAATCATAAGGCCTTCATTGCAGGTGAATTTAACAATTGTAAAATTCAGTACTGAGGTAAGAAAGGCTGATACCGCAGATTGCATGATCAATTAAGCAAAAAAAAAAAAAACAGGAAATGGTGTTAATTTTTATGCCTTTCCGACGTGTAAGAAAAGTGAAGGGCAGCAGGCAGAAGACTATGCTGAGGTTCACCAATTTTATAATTTGTCTGGATACACACAAGCCAATAAAATTCATGGCAGTACTGATGAGAACTGAAACGATGTCTGGCGCCCGCTTTCCTGCCTGCCCTTCCCCCCTCTGGCTGCTTCCGCATCTCCAACCATAGTTCTCCACTTTGCAGCCTGTTATGATATACGTCCGCAGTGAGCCTTGGGGTTAACCATTTATTGTCAATATTTTAGAGGAAACTTGGCAAATTAAACGTGCTAACCAGAAAATCAGAATGTTTCTTGCATTGAAATAATAAATAAATATGAGTCTATTTTAATAATAATAAATAAGTAGGCCTATATTTTTTTACAGTGGAGGAACCTCTTTATTTAACTGTGATGATACAGGTGTTCAAGTGTATCTGAAAAACTTATCCGTGAATTTTACAACAGTGTATTATACCATTATATTCTATGGCAGTGTATCATTGATTAAGTAAATATTATAAATCGATTAAAATAGTACAGAATGTACTAAATTTGTGTAAGGGAATGGCGATCGAAGTACCACAATAAAAAAAAAAAGTTTTTAAGACATTTTGATTAATAAGAATGCTAGCTAGAAGCATATATTCGTTATGTGTTGACTTGTGATCTGTCAGAAAATGGAATTTTAAAACAATTTGTATTTTAGTTATTGTATTTTGCACTTCTTGTAATCAGATATTCTCAGTTTGTGACAGGTCTGGACTGCAGGCAGGCCAGTCTAATACCTACAGTCTCTGCTCACACAATCATGCTCTGCTAATCCTGGCAGATCTCCGCCGCTGCTCCCTCCATCCTAAGCAGGTATGCGTGGTGAGCCCCCCCCCCCCCAAGATGGCCACATGCACCTCCTCCTCCACATAGCTGTGTCCTCACCCTCCCATCCCTTTCACTGACAAACATGCTCACATCCATACGGCCGAACCCCAACTGCAATCTATTGTATGCTGTTTCTGAGTTTAATCTGTTTAGTCATCCATGGTTAGTTAATGTTTACCATTTCATGGCTTGATACATTTCCTTTTATTGAAATCAATGGTTGTTTGTGCTCATTAAGATACGAGTTCCTGAACCTGATACGAGTTCCTGAACCTGATACGAGTTCCTGAACCTGATACCGGTGGTTCTTGTCATGTCAGATTCCTCCAGAACACGGTAAATCACCTGTACTCCCACTTTAATTAAGCCTAGTCAAAGTTAGAATGTGATGATTTAACAATTTGATACATCCCAACTTTTTGTAATTTTAATGAAAAATGAAAATTCCTAAATTTAGCTGTATTTTATGAGACTGATGCAGCGTAATTTACCCACAATGCCTACACTGTGAATGAGACTGTAAAGGGCAGGGGGCTTCAAAATGCATATATTTTTCATCTCTGGTTCTTTGATAATAAACAAGGAATATATTTTAAACTATCAAGAAAAATCTGTTATCGGTATCGCTAATACGAGAAAAAATCTGTATTGGCCAATATTTCCACTGCATTGAACTGCTATTTCTTTTTTTTTTTTTTGCTTGTATTTTATTAATATTGCACTTCAGTCATACTTATCCGAATATTTGTTTTTGAACTTTTTTGTATTGTATTTTGTTGGAGGAAAATGAAAAGAAAAATGTTCGATTCAACTTCCTGTGCAATTCAGCTTCTTTTGATTTAAATGTGTTATTTAAGCGATGATATTAGTGCTGATCCTTAGTAATCCAACTGTACATACACATCTTATGGTTGCTTTCAACCACCCAGTGTCTGATTGCTATTTGCACAGTAGAGTACTTGTACAAACACAGGTTTTTATTCATAATTA
This sequence comes from Paramormyrops kingsleyae, assembly GCF_048594095.1. Taxonomy (NCBI): domain Eukaryota; kingdom Metazoa; phylum Chordata; class Actinopteri; order Osteoglossiformes; family Mormyridae; genus Paramormyrops; species Paramormyrops kingsleyae. The sequence goes on along the minus strand of NC_132814.1, from coordinate 22,551,315 downwards.
ACCATTGACTGTAGAACAGGAGAGTACCTTCTGTACATCTGTACTTTTCACCTCACTGTGTTGCCTTGAACACATCAGCCTGACTGTGTTGACACAGTGACATTTTGTGAAGTGACACATTAGGTCCTTTTCTCTTAATTATCAAGTCAAATCACACATTTGCCTACAAACCCTTGTGTGCAAAGGAGACGCTCAGTCCGTCTCTCACCACTTCCAGGCTGTAACTCCGAACAGAAGGACCTGAGGTTGATTTCTGAGTGCCGAACCCTTTGATTGCTTCCAGTGACATTTGTAATCCAGGCTACTGTTTGGAGGTGTGGCCTAAAGCTCGTGACTTGCTTTTCAAGCTCAGTACAAGTTGCTGCATGTTAAAGTTGAGATGCTCTGGTTTTGCATAATGCAAGAGAATGAAATAAAAAGAAGAATCCACGTGTGATGGAAGTTTAGTCATTTCCTTTACTGTTTCAAGAAACAGGAATGTGTGTTTTTTCCCACATATCCCATACTATACTTTTTAAGAGACACACACACACACACACACACACACACACACAGAGGTGAGACTTGGGTGTGAGTGTTGGATCAGCCAACCATCCCAGGCTTCTGGAGTATTTTTCAGGGGGTCCAGGGCCCAGTGGATGTGGCTACACTGCTGTGCACTGGATTTCAACTGTGATTGTCGCAGAGGCCTAACCCACTGACCCGAACACCACCCTCATCCATGGTCAATGAGCCCTGATCACGATGATACTGATGTGTAGGAATTCCTGCCATTTCGGAAAGCCAGTCGTGTAACTTACAAATATACTCCCATCAACCTGTAGAAGAAGAAAAGGGTCCTTTTCATCAAAATAGGCAAGCTGACTTCATTTACTGAAGCCTTAGCCAGCAAAGCTATAAGTTAGGCTTCTACAGTATATGACATTATCCATCAACTGGTATATACAACCCCGGAACGCTGTGTAAAATGTAAATAAAAACTATTTACAAGTCATTGCAACCCATATTTAATTGAAAATAGAAGACAACATATCAAATGAGAAATGTTATTGTTTTAAGAGAAATATGTGCTTAATTTGAATTTGAGGCCAGCAACATATTTCAAAAAAGTTGGGACAGGGGCTTGTTTACCACTATGTTGCATCACCTCCTCTATTAACAACACTCTGTAAGTGACTGGGAACTGAGGAGACCAGTTGCTGGAGTTTCGGAAGTGAAATGTTGTCCCCTTTTTGCCTGATATAGGATTTCAACTGCTCAACAGCTCAGGGTCTCCTTTGTCGCAATTTTCGTTGCATGATGCACCAAATGTGTTGAGTGGGTGACGGGTCTGGACTCGGACTCTTCTACATCGGAGCCATGCTCTTGTAATACGGGCAGAATGTGGCTTCACATTGTCTTGCTGAATTATACAAGGGCTTCTCTGAAAAAGGCATTGTCTGGATGGCAGCATGTGTTGCTCCAGAACCTGTATATATCATTCTGCATTAATGGTGCCTTCCCAGATGTGCAAGCTACCCAAGCCATGGGCACTAATGCACCCCCACACCATCACGGATGCTGGCTTTTGAACTGTCTGCTGATAACAAGCTGGATGGTCCCTCTTTAGCCCAGAGGACATGGCGTCCATGCTTTCCAAAAAGAATCTGAAATTTTGATCCATCAGACCACAGGACATCTTAAACGAACTCAGTCCATCTTAAACGAACTCAGGCCCAGAGAAGTCGGCAGCATTTCTGGATCATGTTTAGATGGTTTCCTCTTTGTCTGGTGTCTGTTTTTAATGCAGTGCTGTCTGAAGATCAGAGCTATCCAATTTTGTTTTTTTTTTTTTACAGAGATTTCTCCAGATTCCTGGAATCTTTTAATGATATTATGTACTGTAGATGATTAAATTCCCAGATTGTTTGCAATATTACATTGCGGAACATTATTCTTAAATTGTTGCAGTATTTGCCTGCACAGTCAGAGTGGTGAACCTCTCCCCATCTTCACTGCACAGAGACTCTGCCTCTCTGGGAGAATCATTTTATATCCAGTCATCTTACTGCCCTGTTACCATTTAATGTAATATGTTGTAAGATATATGTTTTGTTATAACATTACGCAACTTTTCCAGTCTTTTGTTGCCACTGTCCCAAATTTTTGGCATGAAATTCATATTGAGCATATATTTGTCATAAAACAATGAGATTTGTTTCAACTTGGGTTTATATGATTTGCAAATCATTGCATTCTTCATGGCTGAGAAATATCTGTTTAAGGGCTGAAAAAACTGGCACAAGAAAAGACTACTTGTTTTGTTGTGTAGAAGATGTTGTTAAACAATTATTATTAAAGGATAGCTTTGGGGTTATTAATCAGGTTGTTTCCTAAAATGTTTAGCACAACCCCTACTCTGCAATTGAACTTGTAACTTGTTTAATTATGAATCATTAATTGTGGTTCAGCTTGCTTAACAATTGCTTGCTTGGCAGGGCTCAAACCTGTTTGGCTCTATTTTGGAAATAATATTTCATTTAATGCCTGTAGTTCCTGAACTTGATACCGGTGGTTCTTGTCATGTCAGATTCTTCCAGAAGACAAAGGAGCCAAAACGTTTCCTGTGACTCAGCTTTGTGGAGGAAGTACCACAAGGTATCACATGATACAGGGCTTTCGGTTACAGGCAGGCGGAGAACACACTGGGTCTGGGTTAAGGTTTAACGAGACCCTGAAACGAGGGAGAACTGGGCACATGTCAGGGACAGTAGTGGACTTTCCATTGTCATAGATTCTGTGCATTTTGATTACATGATTTGAAAAACCATTAAATAAAGCACTCAAATGGGAAAAAAACCTGAAATATTGCAAAAAAATGTTTTTTGTGGCGAGTGAAAAAAGTAGTAGTTTGCAAAACTGCAATGGAAAGAGATTGGTAGATGCATAGGATATAATAATTGGTTGTAGAGCTATTAATTTGCGGAAAGCCTGCATGATGAAGTATGAGATACAGTACATCTTAATCTTGCATGATGGTAAATGGTAAGTCTTGTCTGCATAACATGTTTTAATGGAAACACACCCTATTTGAGATTTCACTTTGTACAGAGAAAATTTGCACAAAAAAATAATGGAAACATGGCTTCTGAAATCCTCTCTTCATTCTTCAGACAGTTACCACTATCCTACGTGTGCAAAAAAAGGTAATATCTAATAGCCTGCTTTAGCATCTGAAGACGAGCTGGTGGAAATTCCTTACTGTGATAATAAATCTTGTCACTAGGTCAAGTGTTTCGTTCTTAAAGGTCTTAAAGGAACATGCACTACAGTCACTCCTCACTTGACCCAGTTCTGTTCCTACGACTAGGCAGTTAAGCAAATTTGTCGATAAGCGTCGAGCCACCCCTTACCGAAATTTCTAGCGTAAGAACAGAGGAAATCAGGTCTAATATTCATTGCTTAGGTTTGCATACTGTAAGTACAGGTAATCGTTTTTATTCTGAATAAAGATCCAAAGGAAACTCCAACTTGATAACTTTGTTATAATTTGCGTAACTCTTACATATTACAGAAAATTGTAAAAACTATCCTCCGGGTGAAGTGCTAATCCTTTTCGCTGACATCTTGTACTATGGGGTGTGAGAACGAAACTGAGACTGAGAAAGGGTGATGTGAGGTGAGATGCTTAATGCTGAGACCCTGCACTGCCATTTCCACGACCAAAGTTGTCGTGCAGTTTACGATACCGACTGTTCAGAGATCTGTTTGTAAGTCCAGGCGGTCGTTAAACAGGTATGCTTTTAAGTGAGGAATGCCTGTATTAAAATCTGTGTGCCTTGTTTCCTTTCTTGTGTACATCCATGCCAGGGTTGGGCAGACGTCTTTGTTTGCTGGTACTGTCTCACTGACATTTTGTCCACTAGTAAATAGACTCTGTTAGTATTCTTATCATTCAAAACCTTTCTTCGATGTAATGGTGTGTGCCTGTGAGTTAGGACCCTGTCTCTGTGATTGAACGGTACTTCTAAACTGCTACAATAATTTAAGAAAGACCCTTAATCCCAGTTGCTCCTGGGAATTTTTAAACTATGCAGAATTCTCCAATATTACTACTACTCTGACATTGAGTAAAATCCTTGTAGAGTTGACCCCCGTATCGGTGGGTGATATGTTCCAAGATTTTCCGTGGATGATAGCGAGCCATCCAATAACTCCATATATACGTATTTTGTGTACTTACATATGGTAAAATTTAATTGGTAAATTACTGTACGTACAATAAGACATTACCAGTGGTGGGCACATTTAACTGAATAGTAAGCTTTAATAACCACTAATCCACTAACTCCAAAGTTTAATTCAATAACACTAAACTGACAAACCTTTAAAAAACTTAGCGTAAGTTAAAGATATCCGCTAACCTCAACTGCTAACTCTGCAAGAATTTTAAGTGGAAATTAACGGGAGAACATTTTAAAATGAATTTGAGGAAGTACTACTTTACACAGCGTGTAGTTAGAGTATGGAATAGTCTTCCTGCTAGTGTAGCGCAAGCTAAAACCCTAGGTTCCTTTAAATCAGAGCTCGATAAGATTTTAACAACTCTGAGCTATTAGTTAAGTTCTCCCCAAATGAGCTTGATGGGCCGAATGGCCTCCTCTCGTTTGTAAATTTCTTATGTATTTTACTGATTTAGCGTTGGTTTGGTTTTTGGCTCTGAAACCCTTGAAAACATACCTAGGCAGCTAAAATAACCTGTTTAACGCTTAAGCCCCATCATTCGGGCTACAGTGATTACCAGGGGATGTGTAGGACTTACTCACTTGGGAATCATTGAATTATTTACAGCCTCCAGAATAAATTTGCATTGAAATTTTGTTTTTATGATATTCCATTTGCTAGATATAAGCATATTTTGTCGGAGAACCCCTATTTCACAACTGGCTGACATTTTGCCCACAATGGAGCTGCTTAGGGACTTTGTGCCATTTACCCTGTATTAGGAAGGAGGGTCTCAGTTCTTTATAGGTCTATAGCTCTGTCAATCAGAACCCTCAAAATACAGCCGGGGACCTGTATCACGAAGCAGGATTTATTGCTTTGCCGGATAACTTGTTGGATTTATGGTAGCCTAGGCTAAATTTAAGTGAACTAAAGAGGAAGTCCATTTAAACTAGGAACCTTAAATCCAACAGGTTATCCAGCTAATTCAACTTTGTGATACAAGCACCCTTTCTCCATGCAGTGTAAGGTACCCCAGTTTAAATGGACTTTATCTTTGTTCATTTACATTTATCCCAGACTACTTTAAATCTGACAAGCTATCGACCAATCACCTCTTGTGTTTACATGTAGTCAGCCAACAGCATGCGAGATAGACAAATAAGAACAATTAAGCATGATTCTAGGGTTTACAAAGGTTTTTGCCAGTTAAACTTCATTCACTTTACCTATTAAAAAAAATGTCACCGGATTTACTGTAAACGAAACTAAATTTAGCAGAAGCTAATTGGTCCGCTAGCGGTTTTCAAAGTTAGCAGAAACAGTAATCTGCTAATGAAAAAGTGAGCTTTGCTAATTAGCGGTTAGTGGATTAGCAGAACCCTGTCCACCACTGGACATTACCAACATTAAACAATGTAATAATGAAGTACATTGTACATTATTGTACAGTACTGTGTAACTGCATTCTCTCAAACGAACAAAAGGGATGTTTTCACCTAACTCAAGAGATGATAGAGCAATGAAAACGGTGTTTTTATACCCGACAAAGGACCAAGGAACAATGAACAAAACATACTGTTACACATTTTACAATTTTATTTTTCAGACAGTGGTCAACTGTGGATAACTGAAACTGCAGTTACTGCGATACATTGGGACATTCAAGGTGTGAATTGCAGGATATTCTCATTTACATTTTTTGCTGTCATTTTCATGTAACGCACTTTTCAGCAGTTCTGGACTCATTTAAGATAGTCCAAGATAAACTTCAAATTTCTTTAATACACTTTTATCCATAGGCTTAAAATATTGCAAAATATTAATATCTCTCTCAGGCAGTAGGTTGAAGGTTGAAATGTAATTCTTGTCATTCTTTGCTTATCACCTACAAAGACTGTACTTGTTTAAGACTGATGGTCCCACCCACAACACGATAAGTGTGACTGAACAAAGTTTATCCTAACAGTCACTGTAAGAATATGCATTTACAGTTACTGTTACAAACAACAAAATAATGAATGCAACCTTAATTCAAATAGTGGGTTGCTGATACGTTCTTAATTGTGTATGAATGCATCATAAAAATGATCAAATTAAAGACCACAGTTATATATTTTTTCTTCTTTCATGACACCATACGATGACAACATGATGAACACCAAGATCACTTTAGTCATCATTATAATATGTGGCACATTAGTATTTTTACATTGATATTTTTAAGTCTTGCTTTTGTTTTGTGGTAAAATGACTTCAACTTCCTTGTTTCACGTGTAACTTCCAGGAAGAGAGGTAATGGTGCTTGGGAATTTGGGAGCTACATGGTCGATTGAAAAAAGTACAGTATGGTTTCCACCGAAAGACTTCTAATACTGACCCGTATGATTGGAGCGCTGCCCTGAGTCCTCGTTAAAGAAGTCCAGCTGTAACCGGGACATCTGAGCGGGAAATTCTTCGTATTCAAAGGTTTGAGGCTCGTCGTAGAGTCCACCAGATATTACCAGAGTATCGTCGGGTGTTGAAAACCTGTCCCCTGTGACAACGGGGAAAGGACAGAAGACATGACACACTGTCCCAATCTCATGGGGACCATCAACAATCTACCATCAACAATCTAATAGTGCAGTCTACAGTTCTCCAGAAATAAACTCTAGGAATGAAACGAATGCTTATATACGCAGAACGTGGGTGGTTGGGCAAGTTTGGATGGTATTTCTGTAATCTGAAGGTCATCAGTTCAAATCCCAGGGCTGGCAGTGTGATTTCGCTGTTAGGTACTTGAATGAGGCCCTTAACCTCCACTTATCCTGACCCTCCTTTCTCAGACATGTGTAATGCTTTGGATAAAAGTGTCTACTAAATAATACATAAGGCAGCAAGTCCCAACAGCAACCAGTGATGTGGATGCGTGATGTGGTTCTGCACTGTACAGCACTGTGCAGCTCCTGCACCACAAGAAGCAGAGTGTTGTACTAGCTTGTGAGTTCAAATCACAGGCAGTGCGTGTGTGTGTGTATGTATGTGTATATATATATATATATACCAATTCATTGATGATGAACAAACATCAGATAAGTATTTGTTATTCGTTACACGTTCTTTCAGTAGTTCACAAGCATTTACAAAATTTACAGATACAGTAGCAAATCTAGTAACTGTTTGCGATAAAACATGCATCACGATTCATTAATGACAACTTACCTTGAGATCAGTATGTAATTCAGACTTAGTTTGTGGTTAATTAATACATAAGTAGTAGCATAATGAATATGATTCGTGTCCCGTCAAGTAAAGTGGTACCATGTAAACAAATAAATGCATTGCACTGCCTGAGGAATCTGACCAGATGGCCCTGCCCTGCCTTGCATGCTTGAAATGCTTATTTAGTCATGTGACAGATCTCGTTTTAAACTGAAATTGACATTGCATTGTGTCATTGTGTTATTATGTTACAACTTTGGGGGGGGGGGGAGCTAATGTTTTCCCTGGCTCATGCAACACCCAGTGCCACACTGTCAATCTACATCACAATGTCTTGGAAACATTAAACGGACAATGAATTACTTGAAGGATACAGCCTCAGTTGGGAGGGAATAATGATTGTTGTGGCGCCAGTGGGGGATGGAAAAACCTCTCCAACAAACTGAAACAGCCCAGTCATATACTGTAGAAACAAGTTATGGTGATCACGTCTGTCTGGGTGAAATTGATCACTATAAGCGGATGATAATTATAATAGATCTTTTTCTTTTCTTTATTTCTCATGCAGATTACCATCTAATTGACATTTGTATATTTATCACATGAATAAAAGGTAATAAAACGGACAGTGTCGCTATGTACTGAATTTTATTGACTTGTTCAAAATACAGTACATGTTTCAGATGCTACTGAACTATGTATAATTCAAATATGCTATTAAACAGTACTGTACTGTACATAAAATATTCCTTATTTTACTTTCGCTGCTGCAATTCATTGGCTTGTTTTTTGGCAGTTTGTCATAAACTTTGATGAGTCTTTATTTGTCATTGAGAGAAAATGACTTTATTTTTCTCGTCATGTCTTCTGTGTGCCCAGCATTAACTTCTGGTAGCTAGAAGCAGACGAGTTACCGCAAGGCAAAGTAGGGCATTCAAAGTAAAAAAAATTTAAAATACCGTAGTTTTCATTTTTTCCATATCTTGTCATATTTAAAAAGACCAAAAATGAACACTGTAAGCAGACTACTTGATTACTGTAAGCTAATTATTTAAACAGTGTCTGTGCAGGGATGATTCTGATAAACTGTTGATCACTATAACCATAATCACTATAAGCGGTTTCCACTGTATTTATGTTTATGGGATGCTGTACGTACATTTTCACCAGCACATACCAGCCTCTCATCAACCAATCCCTGTGGTTATTGCATGAGAACTGACGTCAGCCAAACCACGGAATGTTACTCTCATCTTAGGAGTTGGCTCTTTTCCTAACTAAAAGTTGCTCTCATCCTCTTTGTGAATAGATTTTTAGGAAAAAGCTCTTAGTTAAATACTTTTAGTGTGATTTAGGAGTACTCTTAGTGGTAAGATAAAATGCTTTGTGAATACAGTCCCAGGTTATTACTTTATTCGATGGAAGTCTTTCATTTGGACGCCCACAGGATATATCAGGAGGTGCTCTGTCTCCAGTATCTCCCACATCTCTCATCACATCTTTCTTTTGCACTTACTGTCTGTATTTTCTCCTGAGTATGTTTTACTTGTACTCTGTATTTATCATGTAAGCTCGAAATACTGTACTTATGTAGTTAAGAGATAGGTCACCATGCTTCACTTTGACTTGTGTTTTGTTGACACAGAAACTCTCCATTTTAGGGTGAGTATCCTCAACACATAGTTACTTTTACGATTTGTTTAGCCATACAGGAGAGAGGACACATGTATTTGAATGCATCAATATGGCTTCCCAGACTGCATGTAAACAAGCATGCAAAACATCCCAAACAACTGATTTAAAGCAGCAGCTGGAAAAGACCAGTGAGATGGAAGTTATGAAGGATGACTGACCCATTTCCTCTGCGTTGTTGTAGAGTGGTCGATGGATAAAGAGGTGCTTCTTCTGCTGGCATATGGAAATGATATATGCTGCCATCGTGAGAACGATGAGGCCGAGGACAGTGCTGATGATTGTCGTGATGATCATCTCCTCATATGTGAGCCCACTCTCTGCAACGGAGTTAAATTAACCCCCATCAGCAAGTGTGTGAGAGACCTAGTCATTATTTATCTTGTCGCTACAGGAAATGTCATCGTCAGCTACAGCACTTGTTTCCTGTTTATGGTAGCAGGGGTCTATGGGAAACTGAGTGTTAGTAACATTACAATTTAAAGAGCCTCTTCTTTCATAGAAATATCATAATATTGGGTAACGATTTACATTAAGTGCACCATCATAATGCAGTAATAGAACATTAAGTGTATCTTCATAATGCATTTATAGTCCATTCATGGAACATTAATAAGCAACGCATAAGTTTACCTTATCATGTCTTGAAGCTTTGTATTCATAACACTTTCAATGACCAAACACGACAGTGTTAACATACTGTACATCAATAACAAACATAATTGTATGTAAGGTGATGTACAGTAACAGCAAATGTAACAAGTGAAACTCTTTTACTGGTTAAAGACAGCTAGCACTTTCGAATTTATTGTCTTCTGTTAATACAATGTAGCAATAAGCTCCAGAGCTGTTCATTTGTTGCTCTTTGTAGAACAAACTGAAGTGGATTTTTGTTAAGGAGTAACCAGTGCACTGCCCCAAACAAGGTGGACATACAAGTGATCTGCAGGGTGGAGTTACAGTGGAGAGAGACAGCCTTACTCAGGCTCTGTGTGGCACAAGGTGGCGAGGAACCGGTTGTCAGGGATGATGATGTTGTTGATATCGGACCCTCAGTGGTGGTGAACGTTTTGTTTCCATCAGTCGGCTTGCTGCTGTGATTCATCGGTGCTGACGTAGAGTCAAGCGATGTTGAAGCTGAAGTCTGATTGATGGTGGTGAACCCCTCACTGGCATTGGTCGGCCTGTTGCCATGATCCGTCGGAGTAGAGTTAGGTGATGTCGAAGCTACCGTTTGATTGGTGGACGAGGGTACAGAGATAGTTGATCCAGAGGTCTGGCTTGCCGATATGCTCGATGACCCTGTTACTGCTGCATTGTGGGTCAATTTCTGTGGTGTTGAGGGAATCACATTGGTGAAAGCGCTCTGAGAGTCGGTAGAAGGTGATTCCGTAGAGACCTTCGAGCTTCTGCTGCTTGAGGTGATGGAGCTTTGATATCCCTCAGTGTTACTTTGAAGAGCCTGGTTCTGTGAGCTTGCTTGAGACAAACTCACTATGGTAATAACTAAGATTAACATAGCTGAAATTGTCATCTCGCTACAACGATGTGCAGACCTCATTTTTGTGCCCTGAGACAACCTAGGGAAAAATATAATTCAGGACATTTTTTAAATGGCATTTTGTGTTTGATGACTAAATAAATACATGAATGTATTTGCAATTAGACAATTCACTTCAATCGAAGCAAATAAAGACCAGAATCAACCTGGGTTAAATAAATATCCATTATACTACTGACGACTACAGGTAGTCCCTGGGTTAAGAACATCCAACATATGGATAACTCGTACCTATAGACGGACTGCCATAAAGCATATTAAAAAAAAAATTTGGGTTAAATACAATGGCTCGCATTACTTTGCGACACATGAAAATATTGTACAATTTCAGCGGTTTCTTGGCTCAAGATTCAGTACAGGACCTTATCTAGTTACTCTATTACTGTAAAATAATAATTATTATGTGTTACATTATTATTTTTCCGACTAAACCTACAAATTCGACTTAAAGACAGACTTATGGAACAGATCTAATTTTTAACCTGCGAGCTGCCTGTATTTACTTTTTTCTATGAAATGTAAAAATTTACAAGAAATTGTTGTCTGACATACATAGACCTTTTTCTGTTCTATTTGTAACATCAGAAAGGCCCCAATATACTGTAAAAGAATGGGTCTTATGTCGCGGTGAGACTGAAATGTTCTGGAAGGTTTTCATAGTGCCACCCTACGGAGATCTGTATAAGCCTTAAATGGCCGATCACACCTGCTTTGTGAATGCACTGCACCTCAGAGAGTTCTGTGTCTCATCAAGCTCACTTAGTTTGGCCAGAACACCTGGCTAACTGAACCCTCTTCACCAGGGCCCTTATCACGCAAGGCTACGTCTGATTTTCCTAACGACATGTTGAGGCCTCAGATCAGCGTAACATGCAAAACCCTGGACCTACACGTTGTTTACTTGTGTCTAAAACTAGAAATGTGGATTCAAGGTTTGTAACTTACCCCATTTCACTCTTTTGCTCCTGAAAGGAACCCCGCAAGACCCTTAAAAGCCCTTATTGTCCAGCTTCTCTTACTCTTAGCTGTAACTCTTATGGTAAGTGTGGGCGTGTTTGCCCTCTGTGGACTTATTTTACAACATCAACGCAACATTGTTTGATGTCTTCTAGGCTATTTGGGGGAGGAGTGTGCAAAGCCATAATTTCAAAGACATGCAAATTTAGGAGTTTATAAGCCGACGTGTAAGAGACAAACAGTCCAAAAATTAGGGGTTAGTTACAATAGTCAATAGTCATGTACTTTTAGCAAAACAATTTAAAACTTCCACATTTATTATATGATTATTATATATGATTTTTTTATAAGTGAAATAAAAAATACACACACATTATTTCATATCTATATATTTGAAATAACTCATGGAAAATAAATCAACAGGGAGTCTTCACATTTTGTGTGGTTTTTGCTCCCGGGAGGAATGTCTGATACCGAGCTCAGAGGGAGCAAAAACGCGGACCGACTATGGAACCCCAAGGACCGGATTTGGAAACAGTACAGTAGAGTATTTTCCTGGAGATGTTGTTACTAAGGGTTACTGCTAGGAAACCCATTGAAAAGGCATTTTGCATCCTGTAATAGAAATACTGTAGATTTTGCATCAAAATCCTGTGCAATGTGTTTCAGAATTGAAACTGAAATGAAAATGTTGATGCTTGGTGAGTAACTTAACTATGATGTAATTTACAAGCTTAAACTAGCACATCCAGAGTTGTCTCATTGTCGAGCATCTTTGAACTGCCCTGCAGGCAGTCAGAAAACCCTTTGCGCGTTGCAACTGGTGAGAGTCTTTGGATGAAGCCCATTTGGTTTCACAAAGTACAGGCACAGCCCATTATTTAACTCATCTAGAATTACCTTGTTCCCGTGGTTTCAGGGCGACTGGCATCCAAAAGACATAGAAATATAACTTTCTGACCAGGAACTTCCCTTTTGTTTTAACAGACCTCAGGATTGAGTGATGTGTGCTCAAGTCTCCGTTTTACCACTAGTGATCATTATGTGACTTGATTAATGATTAACACCTTTATTTTTGCCGCCACAATCATGTTACCTGGGTGAATAGACTATGGGTAAAAGTCCTTTGTGTTGCCTCGGAGAGATCAAGATATGACAGGTGCTCTGCCTTTTCTCTCTGGTCACTTTGATTGAATAACACAGGAAGACATTCTAGAATTTTCCATCTTCAGCCTGGGTTTAGGTGTACGTCATTACTGCCAGGTAGACATTGCATACTTAAAAAAAAAACAATTTAATATTTAACTTGCCTTAATGTATTGTTCTAGTTAATAATAATGATGTTAAACTATAGTGATTAGTTATTTCCACTATGTGAGCAATGCAGAATAGCCCAGGAAGCCTCATGACTCACCGATAGCCTCGTAGCTACCTGCTGGTGCACCTGACCCCAAAGGCACAGCTTTCAAAAATACCTTACAGAAGTTCTGCCCTCATGCTGTGTTAATGTAGATAACGTCAACAGAGCCACTTTCTCTGGCCTTGGGCAGGTCAGACCTCCGTCTCTGGGACCGGTAGGCTGCCTGTTGGAATCCTGTGCTTGGAGATGTAGCCATCTAGGCCTTTAACCCCCCAAAAATGATGGAACATGTGAAAATCCAACGTATTTCAATGCACCTGTACAATTGGCAGCTAAAGCTTCATTTCATCACTCTGTTTTGAGGGTGCCGTAAATGTAAAGAATATCAGGGGTGGAAAACATGCCATGACACCTGTGAAATGTGGAGGGAAGGAAGGAACTGGAACAATTTGAAAAGGCAGCCAGGAAAAACAGTGTCAGAAGGTGGCTGTGGCTGTTTCGTCATGAGAGTGTAGGAATCGGGGTTACAGGAGGGCTGCAGTAGGGAGCTGGGCTGGGTAACATGGTCTAGGTATGTTGACTGAGGCAGTGAAAATAAAATTCAATCTTATACAACAAATGGCAAGGCTGAGATCAACTGAATGGATCAGCTCCTCCTCAGCTCACTTTGCTGCTCCCTGGGACGTCAGCCCAATCATTTTTAAATATTATGGAGTTATTACCTTAGCATATCATTCTCCTAATACAAAGGTCACGCATACAGTCTCTGCTCACAGAAATGGCTTCTTCTCCAGCTTTCAAAATAGCTAGATCTGAGTGTTTCTTCATCCTTTGTAATAACCCAGGAGCCAGTGGGCTGTTTATTGTTCTCGTCAGAAGAGGACAAAAAAAACAAGACCAATATAGCAAAGAGGTTTTTAGCGTAGTGCCGTCTGGCTCTGAGCGACATTGTTAGATGTGCTTCTGCTATAGAGTTTACAACAGTTCAGCTAAATGTCAGTTACTAATTTAATCAACGGTAAGTAAATACATCCAGGCCTTCAATGGATGCTGGGTGTAATAAATAGTGAAATTGCTTGGCTGTATTCTGTTCATGTCCTCATTATTTCCCTGCGTAAACATCCAAAGGACAGCCCCAGTGGCCTAATGCATAAGGCATTGGCCTCCTAAGCCAGGGATTGTGGGTTCGAGTCCCACCTGCTATTGAATGTGAATTAGGACTCAGAATTTATATGCCAGTACCAGCAAAATGATTTCACTGTTAATTCTCAATTTCTCCAGGGACTGGCTGACCCAGCCTTGTTGCTTTGTTAAAAAGATCAAGCAAACTGAAATGTGTATAGAAAGCATGACAATAAGGCTCGCTTGACTTGACTCTCCCCATGTCTACTGATTTGCTCTGGGCTCAGTGAACAATGGCTGCGTTATGTTGTAAACGCATGGAGCCTCGCAGCTGGAGAGAGAAGGGAGTCTTCAGCTCAATGATCTCCTAGACAGACTGAAGACATTCCAAAGCGGGACGAGCTCCTTGAAGGAGGTCTATATGCTGATAACAGTGACATCCTCTCAGCTGATTGGGCGGAGTGCATCTTTGAGTGGGGTCCCAGAAAATCCGACCCTGATTGGTTGGCATGCTTTGTGCTGCTGGTTCATTTGGTTTTGATTGATTTAATGTTCATTGATTTTTGCTCCATCTTATTCCACAACCATTAGCATTCTTCATATCTATGAATGTCACAATGCTGCATTTGTTATGGCCAGAAAACAAAGCCTCCTTTTCTAAGCTGTCGATTGTTTAGTCGCAAACTAAAACAGATAGACAGACAATACAGATTGTGTTCTGCGGCCGGGGGAGTAAAGACTGGGCGGGCAGATACCTAACAGGGACAGCTATTCTCCTGGCTATACAATAGATGGACAGCTTTGCGTAAAATAACATATCAACAAGAAATTTCTACTTAAAAATCCTTTTTCTGGTTTAAGTCAAACTTCACTGTCCTTTCAAAATTTGCAGGCATACAATGAAATGAAGTAGAGTTTATCCATGGCTTTAAAAAGAGCTTCACACATGAGACAGCATAAAACACACAAGACATTAATGAATAAGTAAACATTTATGTATATAGTGCTTCTTAAGCCAGGCTGCACAAAGTGCTTCTCATCATATCGCGCAGAACCATCCATCCATTTTCTGTACCCACTTGTCCTACTGAGGGCCGCGGGGGGGGTCCAGAGCTGATCCCAGGGGTTACAGGCACAAGACAGGGAAGAATTATCCCAGGATGGGGCGTCAACCCATCGCAAACGCTGGTCCCTGAGATGTGAGGCAACAGTGTTAACCACAGCACCCCCCCCCCCCCCCCAGACAGAACCAACAGAGGAATAAAATAAAAGAAATGACTGAAATAACAAACATTGAAATAAAAGGAAAAGATTAAAACAAATATAAGAAAAATTACACAAATTAAATAAAAATTGATTAAAAAAAAACAAGAAGTGCATGATAAAAATTGTGTTTTTAAATGTGACTTTAAATGTTTAATGTTCTTAAGTCTAGGCGCCATCACTGAAAATCCTTTATCACCTTTGGTCTTTAGTCTGCAGTTTGGAATGACAAGTAAACCTTGGCCAGATGATCATTAAGGGTGTAGCTGTTTGATAAGGTACCACTAATTCAGATGCATACTCAGGAGCCAAACCATGCGAAGCCTAACTAGTGATCAATAAAATTTAAAAATAAATTCTGAATCGGTCGGGTAGCCAGTGAAGTGACGTCAAAATATGGACAATATGCTCATGAACCTTTGATCTCGTAAGTAGTCCGTCTGCAGCGCTCTGTATGAACATGAGATGAGCAATGAAAGAGCTGTTCAGTGCAGCAAATAAGGCATTACACTGGTCCAGATGAGATGTACTAATCACAGGCATGATCTTTTCAGTATCTGCAAAAGACAGAGATGCTCTAGCAATATTTCTCAGTCGATAAAAGTAGAAGTTTATTTACATGAGGCTCAAAGTTTAAGCTCGAGTTTAACATCAACTGCCAAAACTAATTTATTGAATTAGTCACTCGTTTGGCAAAACTTTAAACAGTGCTCACCTAATTAGACACAATTTGCACATCTGAATCACCCTTTTATTTTTAGACTTTTGTACTTTCATTTTAACATCAGTGTTGTGCATTGCTGGATACAGATGGTACATGGAAAGTATTGTTAGAAAACGTTTCTTTCATTTTGTATGATAAAAGCTTTTTCTTTTGGGTGTGCATCCTCTGTCCATATGAGTGTTTCCCATCTATCCAATTTTCCTAAGTCATCATCATTATCACCTTCATCATCATCAGCATCATCACCTTCATCCTCTGCTGAGGATGGGCCTACTGAGCATGGGCCTGCTGAGGATGGGCCTACTGAGCATAGGCCTGCTGAGCTACAATGTTTTGTCTCGTCTCTTCCAGAGAGTGATGGAGCTAGAGGCAAATGCCATGGCTCTTGAAATGATTTTTGTGGATGAGGCAGGTTTCAACCTTACAAAACAAAGGAGACGTAGTAGGAACATTATTGGACACGGTGCCATCATCAGTGTCCAAGGACGCTGTTTAAAGTTTCACCAAACGAGTGAGTGATTCAATAAATACGTTTTGGCAATTGGCAGTTTTGTTCCATGAATGAGGTAGAGTGTTTTAGCAATTCAGAAAAACTGTGAATTTCATGTGTTTGTAAAGGCAGGTTCCAGTTCAGATCAGCTGAACAGTTTCTGATTGGACAAAAACGAAATCCCCTGTATGATGTCCCTGAAGGTTTCCTCATTTTACAAAGAGCCAAAACGAGATCTTTGGAATCTTATTGTCGACAGGTACTAATCAGGAGGAAATTATAAAATGATTTAAATTTCCTTAAATATATAGTAGGACACAAAGGGTATCAAAATCAAAGAGTGGAGGAAATATGTAAGCAGGTCATCTGACATGAATGATATACATTATATACAATCAAGGCAGCTTGGAGCTGCGTAACTCTGAGGCTACCAAGGGACCATAGAAACCTTCAAGGAGCTGCAGGAATTTAAGGCAGAAGCTGAGCTACTGACATTCTTTCTTTAGGAGAATCTTCTGATAAGGGTCATTGAGGCTGAGGTCAGAGAATTATGGAATTTTGGGATGCCAGACTGCAAAGAAAAGAACGTGAGAAATGAAACAGATGTGAAACCACTCAGCCGGGAGCCTTTTGCTAAGAGGAAACAGTTATGGTTTCCTAGATATTTTGAGTTTAGGGTTTATAGCGCCGCCTGGTGCCTAGGATTATGAATTTATAATACTTTTTTTGAATTTATAGCGCCATCTACTGTCAACGTGAGGTGATGTAGATATTTATGCGAAAAAGGACGGATTTTATATGACCACTTATCCAGTGGAGTCTCTCTCAGGATGCACTGGGAATGTCATCCTCTCTGACCATTACAGGAAACACACAACCACATACTGTTTTGTTGTAAGACTTTATAAGATAGAAACTTGACTCCAACTTGTACGACACCCTGTAATTAAGCACAATATACTGCCCTACAAAGGCAAAACACAGTAACTGCTTATTACATCAAAACTGAGTTATGGCCAGAATTGGGTTTCCGAAGCACTGTTTTATCTCGTGACAAAAAGTATTGAACTATGCTCGGTTTCTGAGACAAAATACTACCTTTCCTATTTCAGTGTCAGCATAGTTACTGTGTTTAGCTTTTGTAGCACAGTATGGTAAGTTAATGTTATTCTGAAAATAAGAGAACTTCTAGGCTGTGTCAAATTCACGTGTTGCATCCTGCCAAGGTTCACGCAATGAATGACTGTTACGTTTATATAGCGCCTTTCAAGACACCCAAAGCACTTTACAGAACCAATGGGGAGAAACTTCAAGCACCCCCACTGGATCCACACAGACCGCAAGATGTCCAAGTACTGACAGATCCAAACCAGCTTAATTTCAGATGGATTACCTAGTCTGAACTGCTGGTATGAACTGACATTGGCTGTTGACAATGAATCAAGGGATAAGTACGACTGCAAAAGAAGGACGTATTTCTAGGCCGCGTTTGAAGGAGCCTTTGAAATGGGACAGCCTCGTCACGCCGCTGTGACGCGTTTGGTCTTCAAATGCAGCTTTAGAAGGATGCAGCCCCTGAATATGCACACTGCCCGAGTGTCATGCAAATGACCAAATCCTTTGTGGCAGTCAAACAATACACCAGTCAAGGTGATGGAAAGACAGCCTTTAACCATAGTCACCATTTAATTGTGATTTTTTTTTACTGCCTGTGATTAGTGTCCTTTGTTTTAGAGCCGGTATAAAACTCTGCTACACTCACAGAAAGCTGGGGAGGAGGTGGAGAGAATGTGAAATATCAATCAGGAACAAACTCCCTCCCCAATGAAGGCTTCTGGGTTAGTTTGTTAACTTATGTGAAATTTCACAATGAGAAGACAGTCATCATTTAGAGGAACCAAGTCTTGCGATTCTTTAATTATCCATCCATCCATTTTCTGAAACAGCATAATCCCAACTGGGGTCGTGCAACAGTTTAATTAAACAGAATATAAGAAGTAGGTTACATTTAGACTCATTAATTATGATTATTCCGGTAACTATTTAACCAGGAGTCATTTCAAACTTCAGTGTAGTATGTGGAGGGAATTATCCGCAACGTAAAGATAATACGAAAGAAGTAGAAAACACACAATGCCGAACCAGGTCAGCACACAATTCAGTACTTTTACAAATCAGCTATATATATATATATATATATATATATATATATATATATATATATATATGTGTGTGTGTGTGCGTGTGTGTGTGTGTGCGTGTATGGTACATGACTCTTATGCGGAGTTCAGCATACACACTATGAGGGGACTGTCTGCGAAGTGTGTGCACATAGTTTGAAGGTCGATCTAGAGAACGCGCTGCGTCCTGCCCCAGGTATGAAGAAAATGCCACAGGGCCGAATGCCATAGCCGGGCAGCTCTAGACAACTCATTCACGACACCTGTGAAGAGGAGCAGTGTGGATGGACGCGACAGTTTGGATGGACGCGGCAGTTTGGATGGACGTGGCAGCCCAAAGACAGCATCATGCCTAAGAACATCGACTGCTTGGGGATAATAACCTGGGATGACAAGAAGGTCCAGAGATTAAACTGTGAGCAGTTTAGTTATTGCATAGAAAAGCTTCCTCCCCAAAATGTTTTGGAGCCCAGTAAGTCATTGTGAGAATCGTTCCTTTCCACTGGCCAACTGAAACATTTCACAAAGTTCAAAAAGAGTCTGGAAGGGCATCAGGATATGGAGAAAGAACATAACGGGTTAATTTATACCTTTCCTGATGAAGGTGCAATGAATCAGTGAGAACAACACAATCACCTGACTGCCCCAACCTCACTAAATCACACCCATCAACATAATCGGCGTCAATTCACTGGACATCAATACAGATATAAAGACCTGTTTCCCCTCCGTGTTTTAACTGCGCTTTGGGGAATCGGATCGCGAGTGGACAGCGCTAAATACATTATACAACCACAAGCAACCAGCAAGACGCCTTGAGATCCGATCACTCAAACCAGGTGGTCCGGGACGCATTTGACCACATATGTTTTGTGGTGTAAACGTTACTGCGTCCCAGGCAAAGATGTTTCAAAAACTGTGCGCAGTAACGAAATCTGAACACACGTGTTCAGCTGAACACCTTGAAAACGCATAATATAGACACATGTATAAACGGCGATGTGTCTCAGCAGTCTGCTAATGATCCGATCGGCCAAGACACATTTTTTTTAAACTGAGCATAAACAGGGCCAAACAGTTTGATAATAAGCTCATTACTAATTACTCATTAGACTAATGTAAATGCAGCCATGAAAATTTTAATTATCAAGATATAACTCTGTAATCACTGATCACCAGTCAAAGAAAAAAGGGAATATCACTACAGTTCACTCAGTCTGCCCCGTCTACTATCATTTGTAAGTATAACGGCTGTAAAACTAAATTTGCTTGACAAGGGCACGTTAATAGATAATGTGGTGCAATAAATTTTAGTGCCTACTATAAACGCAATTAATTACTAATCATTAAAGGGTAGGACATTCAAATAAAAAATAAATAAAAGGAAATGTAACCCGCCAGTAATATAAGGCGGGAAAGTATTTCTGTGATCACTGGAATTTTATTCCAATAAATCTGTCAGCAAATGGCACTCCTAAATTTATTTGAGCAGGAGCGTATTGTACCTTTAAATGTTATTAAGACTCTACAATATCTTTTACAATTCTTAGCCGTAAATAAGATTAGGTTGGCGTGCGCTCCTTTTGAATGTTTTGTACCTTCTGTGCTGTTTGTTGTCGAACACCCGTGTCAGGGGAACTGTCAGTGCAGCTGCTCCGATGGAGGAGTCGCACTTACCGAACGCACCAGTAGGTGGTGCTGTAGGACAATCCCTTAGGCGGCCAATACTTTAGCAAGGCCGGTGGTGTTCAATCCCGGCATTAATCCCATTTAAACTCCGTGTGAGCGCCGAGACGGTGACGGAGGTGTGAAATGATCGAAAGGCGCCTCTAAAAGTGCAAGAAATTGCGTGTCTACAGCTACATTCAAATCGCTTAACTTGGCAAATGAATGACAATTTGAACTTTTTATTTATAACGAAAGAAAATGACCTGCAGCTGTCCAATTTTTTTCTGTTGAAAACATTGTATTCATTATGTTTATTGGCCATTAAAACTGGTAAATTAAGATCACAGGAATGTTATGAATTGTCCTCCAATCAATGAACCATCCATCATTTACTATTTCAACACAAAGGCTGAACCCCTGTTATTATCAATGCACTGAGTGTGAGAAATGCACAAAACAAACAAAATGTATTAATCGTCATCATCATCACCATCATTATCATTATTATTCATGTTGTTGTTATTATAAATCAGCGATTGGTCAGAATTTTCTTGCGTTCAGTCTCTTTGTAAAGGAGGGACTGGCGTGGCTATCCGAGCACAACCAAGTCATTGAGTTAGACACAAACCTCATGTAGGTCTCCGATTACACAGTAATTCTGAATAAGGGCAGAGTAAACATGGGAATGTAGTCATAGTCACACCAGCATGCAAAGAATTTTTTTTAAATAAAAGGGGGGGGGGGGGGGGGGGAGTCCGACTAATTTCAATGGAGGTCAAACAAACGGGTTGTTTTATTACCTGTCTGTGCGTCTGCTCTGACGCAAAGAAAATAACAACCAAAGACTGGCTGGCTTGTCTGTTCATTCGGGTCATTTATTGGTTGTGTCATGTAAGTATTATGATGTCAAAGGATTGGCTCAAGTTCAGTTTTAGAGTAATTCTCCTGAATCAGTGTATACCGAGGCAGGGGTTTCCATGAAGCACTGACCATTTCTTTGACCTTTTGATGACTTCTCGGAGCTGCCATGACCAGGATAAGCATGATGCTCTGGTTCCGATGGCAGGACCCTGTCACTCAGGGGCTCTTGGAATCATCCCCCCCTTTATGGTTGTCATGACCTGCTCGTTCGATCCTCCTGAGTGCCACGCCCCCTTGTTTACCTCGTTTGAATTCCTGATTGTAACCAGCTGTTTCATGTTATTTCTGAGTAGTCCTGTCTATTTAAGTCCGCGTTCAAGTCTGTTTCCCCAGTCCGGTCATTGATATGGTTTACTGTGTGTATAGATCCTAGTTGTCTTATGGGATAAAACCCGTATTCCTGAATCTACGGCTTCCTGACCCCGATTCCCCGCTCCATCATCTCCCTGCTCACTCGCCCAACACGCGGTCGTTAAAACGGTGCCCCTAACACCAGCTTGTCCAATGTTTCATTATGACACTAAGGGTATTAATATGAAGCTGGGCCACCCTGTGTTGCTGTAAATATGTGAACATGACCTCATGATCACCAGCCAATAACAATCCCTACAATCATGAATGTGAACATGACATCACGATCACCAGCCAATAACGATCCCTACAATCATGAATGTGAACATGACATCACGATCACCAGCCAATAACGATCCCTACAATCATGAATGTGAACATGACCTCATGATCACCAGCCAATAACAATCCCTACAATCATGAATGTGAACATGACATCACGATCACCAGCCAATAACGATCCCTACAATCATGAATGTGAACATGACATCACGATCACCAGCCAATAACGATCCCTACAATCATGAATGTGAAAATGACATGACATTACTGCCTCGGAAAGGGTGCAACGTAGGCAAATTTTCACTCAAGGGCCCACGGATGTGTGACTGTTATTCCGAGGCCAAAGCTCGAATGGGTGACCTTCTGATCACAGCCACGTCATGCGTCATCAGATAGATAAAGAATGTTCTGTGAAGGTAGATTCAGAGGTACAGATACAACACTGAGCAGGATCTGACCTTTCGGACCCAATGCCCTAATGAGGAACCTCTCTGTCTTTTCGCTGTATCGCTCCTGCAGGTGGCTTCACTGTCGGCCTGGGTGAGTGGGGGCAGCTGGCCGGCTTTACAGTGATCACACGCTCAGAGGATCCCCTTTCATGGCTAACAGGCATGTGTTGCGATTTCATCATGCAGCACCACCATCTTGAGTTGCAAAATCTGTGCCTGCCAATCACTGGCTTTTCTGGAGCGGGATTAGTGGACTGGACACAAAGGGGGCGGGACTTTCCAGGCCCCGCCCAGGGCACAGGTATATATATGACCCTATGTCCCTCCGCTGACTCCGGCGCACGTTGTCTACGTCCAGCCGCAGCTCCTCCAGCTCCTGCCTACTGCTCCACTTGGTCCTCAGCATGTCCCAGCAGCAGATCAGGTAAGCGGATATCCCCCCCGACCCCCCCCTTCCCCATGCTGCCCGGGTCACTATGCCATGCCTTAAATGTAACTCAATGTGCAGCCAAGGACGGTGGACAGAATGTCAAAGAGGAACACAAACATGCAAACGCGATGAGCCAAAGATACAAGCGCAACGAGCCGCAAATGACAACAGGAGAACATGACAGTTAAGGGAGACATTGCTCCTAATCTCAGGAATCAGTCTGATGATGCTGTAAAATCAGTTTGGCACAATAGCTAACTAAACATGTGGCAATTAATTACAGCCTGTGTGGTAATTACAGCTTATACAGCAAATACAACCTATATGATAATTACAGTCTGTGGTAATTACGGGCTGCATGCTAATTACATTCTGTATGGTAAATATGGCTAATATACGACCTCTATGGTATTTACATGCAATTTTAGCTTGTGTGGTAATTATGGTTTTCCTTCATCCAGCCTGCCAGCCAAGCTCATCAATGGCGGCGTTGCCGGTATTGTGGGGGTCACCTGCGTCTTCCCCATCGACCTGGCCAAGACAAGGCTTCAGAACCAGAGGCACGGGCAACAGGTGTACCGGAGCATGTGAGTGCGACCTCGGGGGTCCCGGCCCCTACTGGTCCCAGCACACCCCCAGACAGAGCCGGGATTGAGTTTGAGGGTGACCACACGCCAGGGGAGGTGTCATTGTGACCATGCCGATGGTTCCGGTTCAGCTGGATCACGGAGAGTCGGTGCTCGGGGAATCGTGAAGAGGGACCCTCGCATTCCTATAGTTCCACGTTCAGCCGTGGCACTAGGCTGTCATGTCAGCTCCGTCATTTATTCCCCTGATGGCTTGGCGCTGGCTTCAAGCTACAAAAGGAACATCTCAGTGGAGAGCGCTCTTCAGTCAAGCTAATTTCTGCTCCGTGTTGCAGGGTGGATTGCCTCTTGAAAACCGTCAGGTCTGAAGGTTACCTTGGGATGTATAGAGGTGAGACGTTTCTTCAAAAATGATCATCTGTCAGTGGCATGGAAAGTGGCCATACTGCAATATATAAAGCTAACATCCACAGTCATCTTGGGACTTGGATTTTTTTGGCCAAAAACATGAGTGACTAACCTTAGCTTGGGTTATACAAATAGTGAATATTTGGTCATTCCTGCCAATTAAATACAAACACATACAACTTTCATAGCTCAGCTCTATTTTATGTGTGTACGTGTATATTTTTAGTATCTGTAGCTGTATTGTTGAATTCTATCTACCTGCAAAGAACCAACCTGACCACAGCTGAGCTGTGTTTGTGTGGAGTTTACACATCTGCCTTTTAGCCTAAGACGTCTGTAAACACAAGCGGCATGTATTTTTGTAGATCTTTCCCTCCTCTCTTCTGCCCCTGGTGGCCATTTGTTGCATGTGCACATTGTGCCATCCATGTGAGCTGAAACAGTAATGACGTTAGTTTGCTATCTCCTGCCCCGATTACTGCCTGCTTACTGGATTGTGATTGAAGATAGAGCTCAGTGGCGTTGGGCCTCAACACCCCCGCAATGTTCAACCCAAAGTTACGCCCTTGTATATATGCATATTTTTGCAAATTTTAATTACAAATATCCTACAGTAGATTTAGATGGGGCCCCTCCCAAGCTTGGGCCCCTCCCATTGTGTGTGCTGTGTGGACCCCTCGCCTGTGCCACTGATAGGGCCTCGTTGGTTATAGCACGATCACATTAGCCCCTCTCTGAAGATGCCCCTTTGTAGAGTGTTATACAGCTGATGTGATGCATTTTTCAGGACGCTGAGCATTTGGCTGAGTGTGCATTTCTGTATGACTGCTACTAGAAGGTCCAGGTCAGCTCGCAAAGCAGAATTAGCCTTTCTGATAACCTTTGTCTGCCTCACCTGTATTGATGCTCTTGCCGCAGCAAACAATGGTGATTTTAGCCACTATCATGGACTGATATAACAGCGACTGTCACACCCCAGAGACCCCAGCCTCTTCAAGAAGTCCTGGCCACTCGAGCCTTTCTTGTACAGGGTTTCTATGTTAGCTTGTCCATGCTAGCTTGTTGCAAAATCAGTCTGATGAAGTTGCCAGTTGTATTAGCCTTTTGACATCATAGGCGGCCACCTTGGGTGCCATCTTCCGTCTTGATTCAGACGAGGAGTGCTGGTTGTGAAGCTTGCCTATGGCACCAGACATTCTTTGAGCGTTACCAGTAACAGCAGCTAATGGCGGAGTGGGATCAGTGATCCCCTATATGCAAACGCGAGAGGAACTGGTTGGGCAGGTTGCTGACTCGTATGGATTCAGAAGTGGGTCACTGTGTATGCCCACCTGTGTTCTATTTCAAAGCGCCCCCCACCCCCCAGTACTGATCCTGCATTTCCTTCCTCCTCCCGTCCACTGTTGCTATCTGCTCTTCCCAGATTAGACCTTGAATGCAATGTCAACATGTGTCACTATGTTTTACTCTCACTTTAACATGTGGATTTTAAACTTTGTTCCCAGTATCATACACTTTTAAAGAAAATTGAGTTTTTTTTTTTTGCTTGAAGTGCTAAATGCGCTGGCATTTCTCTTTGCTTCACATTTTTCCCCATGCCTGGTCTTCAGATCAACTTTAGCTTGCAGCGCTGGTGCTGAGCCTCTTTCAGGGGCCTGAAGCCTCCCTGCTACGCCTACTAATCCTACCAGAGCTTGTGCTGTTCCCGTAATTCGAGACGTGGTGCAATCTTTCACCTGTGACCCATTTTGTGCTGGCCCGAGACCAGCTTGGCGCTGGACCTCCGTTGCATGGTTTCACAGTCAGGACAGGCCCTGGCATATGGGCCCAGCCTGCCCGCTCACTAATTCCGACCTCGAATTCCTTTGCAGGTGCTGCTGTCAACCTCACATTGGTTACCCCTGAAAAGGCGATCAAGCTCGCTGCCAACGACTTCTTCCGCCACCACTTTGCCAGAGACGGGTATGTTTTGTTCGCCATCAACACCAACAATTAACATTAATTTTATTCAGAAGGCACTTTTGTCCAAGGTAGCGTACAAATAAGACAAACATCATGTCACAAGCATACAGCTGTGAAGGAGTTCATTTGGCATAAGTGAACTAGGTTGAGCTTACAATGAATTCCCAGGTATAAGTGTAAGCAGGATTGGAGCAGGAACTACAAAACATCTTCCAAAAAAGCAAGAACCTAACAAGACTAAGCTATTCAAATCAGCAGGAGGTACGACATTAAGAGGATTCAGGGAACATGGACTGGTGTCAGGCTAGTAGAGGTATTGCTGGAACAGATGGGTCTTGAGGCCTTTCTTGAAGGCGAAGAGTAGTGATGGTGAAAACAACATGAACCATTTGCTGTATTTTTTGACCCTACTAGATGGTTCATGAGGTTTCGTTTGGCCATCAGTAGCCAATTCGCATTGTGATGGGTTCTTGAAACCCTGAGGACCCTGAGTACAGCAGCAGTTCAGGGGGGCTGTGTCTGTCCTACAGGAGGGGACTGACGGTCTTTCGGGAGATGTTAGCGGGCTGCGGCGCAGGGATCTGCCAAGTCATCATCACCACTCCGATGGAGATGCTCAAAATCCAGCTACAGGATGCGGGGAGGCTGAGTAAGTCACAAGGCCACCTTGGGGGAGGGAATACGCTGGAGTTGTGCCGCCTGGCCCCTATGTGACTGTCCCGCTCCTCATGACAGCGGCGCAGCAACGGAGCCCTGCCATGACACTCCCGCTGAAGCTGAGCGTGGCCGGCACTGCCGTTCCAGCCCGACAGTACAATGCCGGGGTAGCAGCTGTGAGAAGCGTGTCGGCCACAAAGATAGCGTGGGACCTCCTGCATAGCCAAGGCGTTGGGGGCCTCTACCGGGGCCTGGGGGCCACACTCCTGAGGTAAGGCCCGAATCAAGTATGCCTGGCACCTCCCATCTGCCTCCCACCTGACTCCTCCCACCTCCATCTGCAGGGACGTGCCTTTCTCTGTGATCTACTTCCCGCTGTTTGCTCACCTAAACCGGCTAGGCCAGGGGCAGCCCTCAGAGGCCCCGCCCTTCTACTGGTCCTTCCTGTCTGGCTGTGGCGCCGGCTGCATTGCCGCTGTGGCCGTCAACCCCTGCGATGGTGAGTACCGACTTTGGGGGATGCAATGGCCAGCAGGGGGCGGTGTGGAGCCTAGCAGTTTAGCTCTCCCTGCCCATGATCAGAAGGTCACTGGTTTGAATCTTATGCTCGGCAGAGTAGCAAAATCACTGTTGGGTCCTTAACCCTCCTAATAAACCTGATCTCTTACAGTACATGTTTAATTAGCCAATAAAGCTCCATCTGAAATACTTCTCTCCCCACAGTCATCAAGACAAGATTACAGTCCCTCAGCAGAGGAGCCCATGAGGAGAGCTACAGCGGCATTGTGGACTGTGCCAGGTGGGCCACCCCTCCCTGTAAACTTACGTGGGAAAACTCTCTGTGCCTCTGATCAGAAGGATACTAGTTCAAGTCCTGTGTTCAGATGAATAGCTACATCTTCATTGGACCCTTGATCCAGGCCCTTAACCCCTTGAAAAATGCCCCAGAGATACTGGATGGATGTCTGACCCTGCACTCAGACCCCAAGCTTCAGTCTCACCTCTATGTGTGTGCATGTCTTAAAATGAAGAGCAGCACGAGATATGTGAACACTAACACGTTACAATGCATCTGTACAAACGGCAAATAAAGCACCCTTTCATTTCATCTCGTCCCTGCAGAAAGATCCTGCGGAAAGAGGGTCCGTCGGCCTTCCTGAAGGGGGCCAGCTGTCGGGCCCTGCTCATCGCCCCGCTCTTCGGCATTGCCCAGGTCGTGTATGTGCTCGGAGTCGGCGAGTTTGTCCTCGATTACACGCCCAACACTCTCTTCTCCGCCTGAAGATAAGCGGTGTGCCCAGATGCATCATCAAGACCACGGCAGCTTCAAGTCTCAAGAGAGTTGCAAAGGATTAAAAACAGAAAAAAAAATTCTGAGCTGAGTGTTTCTCTCGGGAAAAATATTATTTTTGCCAAACCGAACACCCATGATTGGCTAGAATGTGTCATGTGATGCCATTCAGTTATCCCGCCCCCTTTATTTCTTACTTGATGAGATAATTGGATGGCCGTTAAACTGTTTCACTTTGGAACCACTTTGGAAGGCTGCCAGTGATGTTTTTTTCCTTCCATTTGGGAGGGACAAATCATATCTAGATGCTCGTTTGATGCAAAACATCCAAGATGGACTCTGTCTATCGTGCCCAAGCTCATCTGCTTGGTGTCTGACATGACTTCTGGTGGGTTTCACCTGTTCTGTCTCCTATTCCTCACTGTGGTGATGTTACATGGCAGTGAATTTGTAAATGATAGGGTGACCCGCTGTGAGGGCTGTGTGATTAAGCTATTCTTTAAAAATGGTACAGGTATAAAAAAAAAACCACTCCATTTGAAATGCAGCAGCCATCTTTGAGATGTGCAGCTCACTGTGTTTCCGGATTCCTAAAGGATTCCTAACTGAGATAGGACCTTCAGGACGGATTGATGGGGTGTTCCTGACCATGAACGATCACATTGTGACATCGATGTAGCTAGACTTTCAAACATCATAATGTTCTCATATGTCTTTTAATTGTGCCAACAGAGTAATTATTAGCATGCAGTATCAGTGAAAGGTTTGGACATACCTACCCATAGAAAGGTTTATTTGAACTATTCTCTACATTTTAGAATAGTTATAAAGACATCAAAACTATAAAATAACATATATGGACATATGCACTGAATTCGGCCCTCAACCCCAGTTGCTCCAGTTACTGCCTGACCCCACTTTCTCCTCATTGCTCCTTCCATGAGGAGGCCTCCTGTGATGCCTTTCCATCTCTTCTGCAGGAGGTCCCATATATATTTGCAGCACTCATTGGCCACTTATCCTTCACTCTCTGGTGAAACTCCTCCCAAACCATTTACCACTGTCCTTTGTACGCGGCTTAGTGGGTTCAAACGTTTGACTGGGAATGTTAGAACCGTTACACTTAGTGTTATATTCTGGGTAGAACTTAAGAATTTTTGCTACTACCCTACTGGGCTAGTTCAGTGAAAACGTAGTACGCCATGTTCAGTTTGTTGTACTCGCCGTTTGTCTAATTGGCTTGTCTCAGGCAAGGGGGCAGGCTCCATTTCCAGCCCTGGTTATAGCCTCGAAACATGAAAGGAGTAGCAACGAAAACATAAACTGATCCCTGCTCCTCTGTGCAAATGCATTTAAGCAAAGGTGGATAGTTCTGGTTCAAAATCCAGACCAAGATTTTGATTCAACCAACCAAATGAGTACTCTGTGACTGTAACTCAGCTGGTTGGTTGAAACAAAATCTTTCTTTATGGAACTGAACTGTCCACCTCTGGATTTATGATCAGAGACACGGGTTTTCCTGTAAACATAGTTAGGCGTATCAATCGGAGGACCCATAGTGTTTTGGAAGCGCTGTCTGGGCCAAAGTAAGACAGAAAAAGGCAAATGTGACCTGCGTTCCACAACATGAAATCATTCCTGGGAGTGAATGATAGAAGATGACAAAGGAGCAATCAAACCAACCTTTTAGGTAGATCTGAATCTTTTTCTCATTTATATTCAATAAACCACTGACCTCCCCATGACGTTGATCGTTGATAAGGACCAAACTGCATTAGTCTCGTGTGCGGTGTTGTCTCCAACAAATCGAAATAGTTCATACAAACGTTTTGGACTGCGTAACGTTTGAGGTTTCACGTGTTTTTCCGGTCAACGTTGAACATCTGAAGACAATCCAGCAATTAAAGAAAACAATAATTCACTATATATTTATTAATTCTTAAAAGGTTGGTGTTTCTGGAATTTACAATTCAAAATGAATTTTGTCAAGTTATACAAGAACAAGCCAAAGAACAGCTATGAACCCGTAGATGTTGTTAATAATGGTTCCACTGTAACCAACTCCGTTAGAAATGCAGTTGGGTAAGATGCAATGTGAGAAAATACACCTTTTTCTTCTCTTACCAGTTTAACTGGTTATTTCACGCTGCTTGGTTCTCCTGTGCGTTCAAAGAATACATGGTCCTCTAACTTTCAGTCATTGTGTCTGACTGTCTTCCTTTGTATATATCTGTTTCAATAAAATCAAAAGATATTCTCTGTTCTGGTTTAATGACGTGCTGATTGAATACAGACCAACAATGCTGTTGCCTCACAGCTGTAAGGCTGAGGGCTTGATTCCCACACCTAGATCTGTGTGCTTGGATTTTGCACGTTTGCCACGTTTGCAGGGGTGCAGCAGAGATTTTTGAAGTGTTGGGGGGGGGGGGGTTCGGGCTTATGCAGCCACGCTTGATGAGGCATTCGGTGTGATTTAATATTGTGGCATCAGGTGGTTCGAGGCATCGAGGTAGCAGAGAAAGAGACTTGCTTGTCAAGGAGATCATGCTCTTTATTGGTATCCCTGAAAGGACTACATCAGGCACCCAACGAGCACCAAACCAATTACACATGGGAAACACAAGGTTGTCAGACGCCGAACTGTAAGACACATACATGGTGGGAGATTTGCGGAAGCTAATTACACACGAGGATCAGACCGGGTACACACAAGACACAGGTAAACACATGCGCAACAATAAGGAAATATAACCATTAACAATAACAACAATACAAGGACTATTTACAACTCTATGTGGGGCATGTGCCCCGCCGGTGCTACAATATACTAAACATTTAGATTGAAATTGGCCGATATAAGTACAATGTTACAGTGCAGTCTGGTATGGGATTGCCAATGACCCACAAATGGCCTATTTATATGCTGAGAACTCAATGGCCAGTTCCAGACTTTTGACTGGTACTGTAGATATCAGCTTACGTGGTCCACTTGCAGCATCAGCTAAAGCTGGAAGCCCAGCTGTGTTTTACATGGTCAGTAGAGAACACGATTGCAACAGGGGAAGGTAAATTTAATGCTCACAGGAACTTGCTGAGTATAAATCACATGGTGGTCTGATCTGGCTCTTGGGTATCACCATTTCACAGAGAAAACCCCTTAGCATTAATCCCAAGAATACCATATTCCATACATCACACCTTTTTTAAAGAAGAGGAAACCGGATCCTTGCCGGGAACTCCACACCGACGCGGGTTACACTCATACTCTGGCATGGGCGTTCACACTTGGAAGCTTCCAGAAAGAGACCAAGACTGCAATGCAGTGCCACCCTGACACCTGATGCCAGGAGGCTACGCATGGTACGTGCAGCTACAAACCCGCGCCCAAATAACTCTACGACGACCCCTCATTTCAGGACAAGGGACCGTCTCAGGATCTTCAGACACATCACATTCTAAACTACTCCCACTGATCAGCCTCTAACTAGTGACTTCCTGTAATATCGCTCTGAAATGTTTTCATTATGGAAATCCGACCATTACTGAATTAACAACATATTTCCTGTGCTCGTTTCCTTCCCCATTCTGGCTTGCACCACATCATTGTTGACACAAAAGCAGGTGTCTATTCTGCGTCTGAAGCTTTTGGACGTCAGCGATGATCACCTCCGCTCCAGAAGGCCTCAGACTCCAGTTGCTTGGTCATCCATTTCTTGGGGGCTCCTGTGCCTGAGTCCCGAGACTGGGGGTGCTTTTAAAACCTCCAGTATGAGTCACTCCCTCCTGAGTGACGACCCACACAATGAGAGCAAAGCCCAACTGCAGAGCTACGATTAAATAAATAAATGACAAGGTTCGGGTTCAATCTTTGCACGAGTGTCTTCCTGAGAAGCTTTAATGTCCTTTAATATTCTCAAATGAAACCAGCCATTAAATAAATTAAACACAAGGTCCATCAAATCTACAATACACTTTACAGTACTACAAACTCTTAAATTTTCATTTATACAAAAAGAAGCAATCAAAGTAATCTTTAAAGCAGGAACGCTTTCACATTCAGAAGTGGAGAGCAAAGGCAGAGGGCAGCAAACACTGCACACGTGGAACCTGAAGTGCTTTTGCCTCACAGTGCTGTGACCAGGGCCCAAGATCTGCTGGTGACCAGTCCCAGTTATTGCTTAAATCCCTCCCCAGCACCTTGGTACATCCCACACCTCAGTGACGTGAAAACAGAAGCCTTAAAGCGAGGCGTGAATGCAGCCGGGGGCCACGGGGTCGGCGGAGGTACAGTCAGGAAGGTTCAGCAGGCCGCTCTGACTGCGGCGCGTCCGTCGCAGGCTGCATTCACAGCGTCCGTCCCCCACACTGGCCTTCTGCCAGTTCTCAGACACCTGAGCCTTCAGGCACAGTATTACATTTTAGTCTCCCTTTTATGACATCAGAACTCGACATTTTTTCATAAAAAAGGCACATTAAACAAATAAAAGATAAAAAATAACATTACCAAGTCTAAACATACTACCGTCTATACAGTACACTCCAGAGTTATGGCTGAATAATAATAATAATATTAATAAAAACAAATTGTGTGTGTTGGGATGAAGAGGACCAGCTCTGTGGTCTCGTTGCTACGCAAATATCAGGGCTTTGTCCTCGATCCCGAGCCTGACCAAAGCGATTGGAAGCCTGCTGGACATGCTAGCTGGAGGCAAAAAAAAACTTTTCCATGCTCGTCCCAGGTGGACACACGGGTGGGGGTGACTCTCAAGCGCCAGGCTGTGGGACAGCTGCATTCCTGAAGGGGGCGCCGGTAGGGTGGTGTGGGGCTATTACCGCGGGAATAACACAACGGCCATACTTCAGCTTAGCCAGAGCATCTGTATGAGTGCGATTCTCTGCTTACAGAGGCAGACTGAGTCTCACCACAGAACAGCTTTACACGTTTTAGCACAGATGCCTCAGGTGAACCGGCTAGAAAATGACCGGCTATGCTGAGGCGGGCAACAGGCCAGGGCTGGGGATTGGAGTAATAAGTAACAGCGAGTTACGACCCCTTTCTCAGGCTGGGAACATACTGGAGTCGACGTGGAACAGAAAAGGGATCAAGAAACCGCACTAACAGTGGCATGGAAGTCGAGGAACTGCAGAGGATAGAAATTGGGCAGGTGGTCTTCCTGCGTGGGCTTTGAAGCAGCAGGGAGCGCCCCCCCCCCCCCCCCGCAAATCCTTCATCAGGCTCCGGTGGGGCGACCCAGCTGAGAAGATGTTGTTTATGGTGGCTCTGGTGTCCGGGATCCGGGGGACGTGGGGAGGGGCAGGTGGAAGGAGATGTCTAGAAGACCTCTCTGCTGTTTCGTATCGCACAGCACAGGACCATGCTGAAGATCATGCCAATGATCTGGGGACACACACACACACAAACCTGTCAGATTCTGCTTCTGCTAAGAATAGAATTATTTTCGAGGCTGGGGGTTAAGGGTCTTGCTCAAGGGCCTGGTGGCATCATCCGGCCCCAGGATTTAAACTAGCGACCTTCTGATCCCCACGGGCCACACAGAGCCCCCAATGAAACAGGGGAGCCTGTGGGTTTTCAAAGGGCAGAAACCTTAAGAACCTGATCCTACAGCGAAGGATTTTAACCACCGCAGCCCAGGTGCTACTGGCTCACTATTTTAGTGCATTGCACACAAGTTTCTAAAGGTCTAATTACAAAGAGGTCACTTAAGGACCCTCCCCTTTTTGGGGAGGCGGCTCCCCCCAAAACCGTTACCATGACGCCAGCAATGCCGATCCCCACGTAGCCAACGATGTGCAGCTTGTTCCCGAAGAAGGTGCCGATGGCTGTTTTACAGGCCTAGAGGAACACAGAGGTTCGGAGCTCAGTTACACCTGGAGGGGACAGGACGATCCGAGAAATTCCCCTGGCCAACGGCGAAGGCCGACCTGGGAAATGTCACGGGCTGGAAGGAACAGGCACACTTTGGCCCCATTCGCGTCACCAGTAGAATATTACTGGGATTCCTATTTTTATTCTTCACAGAAACCCTTTCAGGGTTAGAATTGAAGATTTAAGATTCTTTATTTGCCTTTTGTACATCAGTACATAGGAATTCTTACTCGCATTAGCCAGTCAGTAACACGTGACACGGTTCGACAGCACAAAACATAAGACACAAACATCATAACAGACATTTAACTAAGAACTGCACAGGTACGTATTTATGGAAATTTATGGAAGAGATACTAAAGATATAGCTAAATATAAACATATGAAATTGCAAATACATCAGTGTAAAGTACAATGAGCAGAGTTTGCTTCGTCCAATACAGTGTGCTGGGTATTTATGAGATTGGAGTAATTATCATTACTCAGAGTTAGGAGTCATTATCTGCTTTAGGGGTGGGGTCAGTGGGAAGTCCCCATGATGAGGTGAATCGTGTGTGTGTGTCAGTGTAAACTTGCATGAGGGGCACTTTACCTCTTTGTCGTTGCACTCATTACTGGATATCAAACTGCAACATAACTGTAGGAGGTTGGCAGAAAAGGGGAAACCTCATTAGAATGGAAAACCCCACATGCGACGGACATTCAGTTTACTGGAACATTGAGGCTGAGACAGCTGTGAGGCTGCCTCGTAGGCTGCTCATTCTATTTATTCATACAGCAGATGCTTTTATCCAGTAGGCTCATGGGCCCAGCAGTGACATCACTCTGCCGACCCTGGGATTTAAACCAGTGACCTATCAATCACGGGCACAGCAGCCTGTCCTCTCAGCAGCATGGTGAGATGTCTGACAGGTGGAGAGGTATGTAGGATTCATCTATATGATGGGACGAGGGGTGGGACACCACATGCTGACCACCCAGGTTTGAACCCCCCTCAAAATTTGCTTTGGCCTCTGGCCCCCCAGTTGGCAAAATCTAACAAGGAGGACCCCGCCCTGGGTTTGTTATGCTGTGTTTTTCTGGAAATAATCAAGAGTACGTCAAACACACCAAAAGTAAGCTAGTGCCTTTCGTAACCGATTTAAAAGATCACCTCTAATTTTACAGCTAATGTGGGAACAAACAAGGAGGCTGACTACAGTACCAACCTTCAGGAAACATCCCAAAAACATTACTGCAACATATGCATCACACGCAAATCAGTACTCTTCCACTTCTCGATCATGTGACCGCCCTTGTGACTTCATAATCTCTGGTTACTATGGTGACCATTCAAACGTGATGGAGGAAGACAGGTGCTTGGAAATGACACTGGCAGCCCCCCCATAACTGGCAACTAAAACAACACAGCTGATCCCTGCACTGCAAATTAGGGGAATTTCAAAACGATGTGTTTACAGTTGGAGAGGCTCAGAGTGCTATTGCAGTTTCATTTCGTCCTGCGATCAGTCCAGTGTTATGAGTAATAAATGCACAACACATGGATAATAAAGGTTTTTTTAAAAACAGAACCAAACCAAACTTTACTGCACTGGCTTAAGAGTTGAATGCAGCACTGAAGCTCTTTTATTTGATTATTATTTAGCTTGAACATTAACATGAAGTTTAATGAACGTGTTGTTTCAGGCCAGATTCAAACACGTCAGACTGGGACAGGCAGCTCTAGCGCAGAGACATCTTTACAGCTCTGGATGACAAACCAACAGAAGTGTTTCAACATGTTCAACGGAATCAAAATTTAAAACCCCGAACCACAGAATTAGCAGCTGCAAAGATGCTAATTTTTGAGATTTATGGTTCTTTTAAAATCAGCAAATCAATATCTTGTCTAGAGAATGAGCAAAGTCGACACATCGATGCTTTCCCTGGAGAGAGGGCAGCGACTCGGATGGAGCACTAGGGAAGGGTTCTGGCCCGAAAGCTGCTGATGGTTTAAAATTGGCCAGTAATGTGTGTCACGGCACGCAAGCCGAGTCCGAGACGGACTTGGAAGAAGCTCCAGCGGTAAATATAGCAGCGGCGCACATGGCTAGATCAGCAACACTGCCCGGCTGTCAGCTGTATCCGCTTCCAAACTGATCTCACTCCCCTGTAGCTCGAGCCGGACCATGAACGCCGATGTTCCTACATTAACAGGACTACTTTACTGACATTATACCTATAGAAATTCACAGCTATGGGGGAGTTAATTAATATAGATCAGCGTTTCCCAATTTAGCCCTCAGGGACCCACCTACAGTTTTATGTTTTTGCTCCCACTCAGCTTACAGAAGCACTAATGTAGACTATCTGATAGGGAGCAAAAATGTGGACCATCTGAGTCCCCGAGGGCTGGGATGGGGAACAGCGATACAGATTATAAGGCTAAAAACATTCTTAAATTGCTCTACAGAAACAGGAAATAACTTGGCGCCGAGATTAAGGGTTGTGACTAAACCAGTGACTCAACTCAATTTGGTTTCATCGTTGACAAGACAATCTGATAAGCGGAGCTCGGGTTTGGGAAATGAAAGATAAACAAGCTTGTTTGAGGAGAGAGAAGGGTCGTCTTCTCTATGAATGAACATGGGTTTGATTCATGCTACCTGACAAGTTGCCAAGGGTCATGGTAAAAAAAACAAACAAACAAAAAAAAAAACAACAACAACTTGGGAGAGGACAGATACCTTCGTGGTTTCATTGTTTTTGGTGTGAAATTCCTGAATCTCCTTCACTATCTGCAGAAAACAGGAACGACAAACACAGAAAAATTCAAACCTGGAGCTGCGCAACACTGAAACTCAAAGGAAAATCGATATCGGCAAAATGCATTCAATTTGTATCACATTACATTTCAGCAGTAACAATCCACATCACACAGTGTCTTCTTACTGTATATTTTGCAGTTTATGTGAACAATTTATTCAAAAGTTGAGCGTCTCGATCAGACAGACCTACAGGGGCATTATGGGAAAAGATACACGTCTAGTGTACGTACCGTGTCCTTGTTTAAAAACCCGAACACGCCAGCGGCGATCTCCGCGCCGAAGATGACCAGGAGACAGGAGAAGAACTGTAAGGTTTAGGAGACATATGGTCAGAGGGTACCTTTGTAACCGTCACCCTTAAGCACGTAAAGACAGTATATATACACACACACACTGATAAAACCAGGATGGATGGAGAGAGTTTATACTCACAGAGCCCAGGAGGCACTGGGACTCGCGGACGGCGCCACAGCATCCAAAGAAGCCCACCAGCATCATCAGAGCCCCGGCGCCAATCAGGATATAAACGCCTTAGGGGACAGAACACAAAACTGCGCGTATCAGAATGGCTGGCTTTGTCAGGAACACCGGACGAAGCAGAAATAGTAATGATACTAATGTTTATTACTAAGGATACTAAACATTAGTAATGATACTAAACATTCGGATTAGATAACAGATGATATTAGATATGATAAGGTCAGCTTTGTTGATCCAAGGGGTATATTCTAACCCATATAGACACATCACATATAAATTTAAATCACTTTATAAACATTAAATAATAATTCATCCAATTCTTTAATGTCGTGCAAATGAATTTAAAGACATACAATTTCAAAACTTCAGCTCTGAACAGTTAAAGTTAAAAAGTTCACTTCAATAAATAATAATTCTCGTGCATCGTATGAGATAACAGGATGGATTGCATCTTCTCAGCGTATAGTTTCCTTTTTTATTTTTATTAACAATACTTTAACACTAGATGGCAACACTCTACCACTCAGTACACTGCAAGGAACCATCCTGGAAAATAACCATTTTTCACAGCACGGCTATGTATGACAAGTTATTCAGCATGTAAACTGTTTTGGTTAAAACAAAATCCATCTGCCATTTTTTGTTCACACCTGTTTTCCCAAGTACATTTTATTAGTACTGCATTTGTGTACATGGCCTTGTACTGATTTATGAAGCATAACTCAACTGATTGTACTGTGCTTGTTGTCTTTTAAGGGTTAGAACTATTTGCTTGTTCCTCTGTCCAGCCTTTTCGCTTCCCACACAGATTCCCTGAAGTATTTTCCAAAGTATTTTTTAAGTAGAGCCGTTCCCCTGAATTCTATACTCCTCCCATATCGTCCTCATCGTATCTGATGGGCGGTCAAGTGCTCCAGAAGACATACTGTACATTGGCTGGTACTTTAGAAGAGTCACAAACTGGAAAGCTGGTTCCGCCACCAAGTGCGGGAGAACCTCTGATAACCCATCAGTCTTTCGCGGACATGGGGAGGACATGAGACATAGAGTCATCGGGTCCATTTCCTGTGCCTGTGATGGCCATCAGAGGTGGGTTATTATTCATGGGCCTGGCCATGGTGCACGGTTTCTCTTCTAAAGTTCCACTTAGGAAATAAAACAGTCCATGTTTTATTATTATTATTATTATTATTATTATTATTATTATTTTGATGTGGGTGGCAACAGGGGTGGCCACATATTTACTGATGTACAACAGGCAGAGATCAGAACCCTATTTGTACATTTTGCCCTGTAAGTCCTGTGAAAACCCTCCCCTTGTCACTCGCTGTCAACGTCACACCCTGGTCCTGGGGAATGTAATGCCACCATGTACCTTTATAAGGCTGGTTGCTCAATAAAGGCCACTTATCTTGACGTCACCATACAAAATATGAAATTTAAACCTCTCTCAGTCACTGTCCACGGGGTTACCATAGGGACCAACTATACTGTGCCTGAAAAACTAAATATTTGTGTTTGTGCAAATTTTAATATAATAATAAGCAGTTAAAATATCAGTTACGAAGGAGGGCAATTGTACACAGAATTGTGAGATTATGTCTGGTGCAGGGAGCACTCAGACTGCCTGTGGTTTTAGTGACCATGACATGCTCTGGCCGCAGGGGCTACTGATATAGACAGATTAGATCTAATCCTTGGGTGCGCAAGCCAGTCTGTGGTGCGTAAGTCAGCTCATCGCTGCTGAGCTAAACGCACCAGAAGAGAAGTGCACGGTTGGTCAAGAGCGTATGGCGACATGTTTACACAGAACTCCCTGGTCACGGAGACACAGACGAACAGCATTACCCTGTGCAACTTTTTCACCAAAACTTTCGCACACGCCCTCCAAGTATCGCCACCTCAAGGAGGGAGTGGACACGTCAGGTCGCCATGGTGACCTGATCACGGCCAGCGGTGCGACCGTCTGAGTTCGGGCTGCGGAACTCTCCGTGATCCCAAGAGGAGGAAGAGCAGAGGGCACGAGGAATCCTAGGATGCCCACGGCAGTCTGGGACGTACCACCCAGACGGGAAGGGCAGGGAAATCCCAGGGGATTTTCTCCACTATGCTTATACAACCTCAAAATGGATGCCTAAGACTCGCAAGATAATTTGCTATTTCAAGTCTTATCTGTTTCCTTCCTGATGTTGAAATGACCATAGATGGTATCTTTACAAAAGTAAGCTTCACGTTGCCAGAGAGATGGTTGACCTAGCTAGTTTCGCACAAAATGTGAAAAAAGTAGAGCATTCTCACACAACAGGAAAATTAAACACTTGAAATGTGCAGCCCAGTTTCCTAAACATGTGCCAGCATAACGTTGTTGGGGAGAGGAAAGCCTTGCCCACGCAAGAAGAGACGATGCAGCAAAACCAAGAGAGGGAAAAAAAAAAAGGACTATAAAAAAAAATAAGAGCAGAGGAGGGCGACTGTAGCGTTTAGCGCCATGGCTCTGACCAGGCCAGGCGCTAACAATATTTATCCCGTCGACATGGCAACCCCAAACAGATCTTCAATC
Organism: Paramormyrops kingsleyae; assembly: GCF_048594095.1. NCBI lineage: Eukaryota > Metazoa > Chordata > Actinopteri > Osteoglossiformes > Mormyridae > Paramormyrops > Paramormyrops kingsleyae. The sequence continues at coordinate 22,511,819 of NC_132814.1, read as the reverse complement.
GGCAGCAGAGACTCTGGCCCGGGGCTCCTGCGGTTCCCCTTGCTGTGACATGGCATGAAAGGCCAAGCCCCGGTGCTCTTCCCATTCCTGCGGGCCAAGCCTGGAGTTCAGGGACCCTCGAGAGAGTCTGTCAGCCTATTTTTGGTATTTCCACTTCCAGAAAGAGTCGGGCAAACCCCACGCATTTGGACGTTAGCGCGTTAGCAGACTGTGCCTGCAGCACAGCCATCGAGATCCGCCACGTGACCGGCGATTAAGATGGTCGACTGGCGTTATTCGTCTCTCCAGTAAGTTTAGCGACACTTTAGCGATGCCAGTCAAGGTGTTTTATTCCAGTGTTTTTTCAAGTTTAATGCAACTGATTCGCAAAAACCGTCACAAGACAGCAGAAGTAAAATGCGTAACATTTCTCCTAGCTTTATAAATAAGTAAAAATAAAGAAAATTGACTAAATACATTTGCAAGTTAAGCAAGTTACTAAGGGTATGAAAATAAGCAACATTAATAAAAAGATACTTTCACATCTGCTGATGCATGAAACATGCTGCCTGACGCTCCATCATCACATGAAAACACAGGTGACCTCAAAGGCCACAGTCAGGCCTATAGCTCCCACTGAGCCAGCCGACCTGTAGCACTAACACAGCCATTTTCATGCACTGACATCCTTCTAGGCAGCGATCACTTGTTATGCACCCATATTAGTACGGTTGATTAAGCCTCATTTGACTGACTTATTTACCAATAGCTAACTGATTTACCATTGTCACAGTGGCAATTTATCAAAAGCATTATCACAGTGCTACTAATTTAGCAGCCAGTGTTGGGTATGGTCACAGGTAAGTAAATGTCATTTTAGGCAGACTGACCATGGGATTTGTGGACCAGATGGAATAAGGAGGCTTTATTTTGAAGGCCCTGTTGTGGCTCTTGATGGCTACAGTCCCATTAGTCCTAAAGGGCATTTCGCCCCCCCCCCCCCCAAGCCCTGCTCTTCGCACTCACCAAAGTAGAAGGTATGGGGAGCGCCCTCTATGTTCAGCAGTGAGGTGATATTCGAGTCAAACCTCAACCACAGTCCAACCGCCAACACCAGTGAGCCGATCATCTGTGGAGGAGAGGAAGTGAGGGGTGGTCACAGGAAGGCCGTAGCATGGCAGTAAGTGCTTGCACAAAACCACCTCTGCCTCTCATCTGTTATTGTTTTTCACATTTGCACAGCAAGCCATCAAAGTCTACTAGAGTCTTACATCCTCCATGCAAATGTGAGAAGTGCAACCAAACCATCAGTGATTAAACTGGCAGAACAAGAACATTACAAACCATGAAATCAGAAATAGTTAATACATATCCTCTGGTTTTAACACCAAACTTCCGAACCAGACTAAAGCAGAATTGGCAAAGCATCCCTCAGTTACCATTTGCATTGCATTTATTTATTTAGCAGGAACATTTATTCAAAGAGACCTGCAACTGAGATGACACGGTCAAAATTACTCCCCACAGAACATAACAGGGTGCATGGAGTTTCCCACCCTTGCAGGCTGCCCTTCACCTGTTCAACTTCATGGCGAGAGACAAAAACTCTCAGCTTGTTCAGAGATTACAGCCGGGGCCAGAACTCCGCCCGGTTCACCACATGGGGCCCACAGCATCACTTTAGTGCGTTGGTAAGAAATGGAAATGACTACTTGGTTTATTATTAAAAGCGAAGCCATCAGGCTTCTCTCTGGGTCCTCTTCTGTCACCCGTCCCTGCCTGCAGAGGCTCACAGAGACAAATCTCTGCTGTAATTCATCAAACGCACAGCATGCTGGGTAACAGATCCACACAGCTCTAATGGCCCCTGGACACTAATCCAAGCTAAAAGGCTCTGAGCATGGAAGACCCAGTTTGCCATATACGGTGACAGTGTACGCCACAAGGCCCAGCATTTTGCTAAATGGGCCTTTTGTTGAAGTGCATCCAAATTACATTTTATGTATTTAGCAGATGCTTTTATCCAAAGCAACATACATTTTTCAGAGAGCAGGGTCAGTCAGTCCCTGGAACATCAGCCAGTGTGTGAGGACTGGGCTGAAATATAAGGGCTTGGCTCTCCTGTGAAGGCTCGGCAGTCCTGTGAAGGCTCGGCAGTCCTGTGAAGGCCCGGCTGGCCACATTCTCTGCCTTTTTCCCCCTGTGTCTCCATGACTACCCATTACCGTGACTTTCTGAAGGGAAGCCAGACTGATCCGTTGGACACGTCACAGTACATGAAGTCCACGGCCCAGATGATGTTCTGATGAGCGGGGCCTTCCTGCTCACAACGGTTAGAAAAGACTGATGTACAAACCTAATTCAAAGACAGATTTGAGTCTTTGACCCGCCGAAGTTTCTGCTACAGGCCCCCCAGCCACAACCCCAGGGGATTTTATAACTATATATAGACCCATCTGCACATCAGCACACAGCTTTCCGAGCAGCTCTGGCTGCCTGGCTCTGTTAAATATTCAGCTGAGATGTTTTTGCAGGATGCCAGTTTGGGTAAATATCTGCCAGAGTGATGACACCTATTCCTGTGGACAGGTCCTCCAGCACCAACGCCATCACCATGAGAGAGAGCCAAAGTCAGAGAGGACTGGAGCTGTTCATATGGCACCAGCAGCATTCATGGGGTAATACTGGTAAATCTCAGCTGGGTGATACTGGTAATACTGGCACATCTCAGATGGGTGATAGTGGTTATATTGGTGTATCTCAGCTGGATGAAGCATAATCACCGTTCATTTCAGACCATTACAGGTTTTGAACACCGACTAACCTTTCTGAAGGTAGCAACTGAACAGGATGGCTCAAAGGTACAACATCACACCCCTCCAGCCCACTTAACCAGTTACTGCATTACAGTAGCGTTACTCAACACGGTGGCTGCATATGGGGCTCTTTCGCCTCACACTGCAGCTTGGGGCGAGCCGTGTAAACATTAGATATATGTACATAAACCTGCGGGCTCTCTAAGCTTACCGTCAACGAGCAGGACGGCAGATCCAGTTTCCAACGGCTGTCCTGTCACCCAAACATATCAACCAAGCTCTGGTAAAACACGGGTCTTTGCAAAATCTCAGAGTGGCTCCTTGCCTTTACCAAAAATACGTATAAATTACCAAACGATGGGTAGCAAGACCCACCTCAGTCCAGGCTCACCAAGGGGGGGGGGGGGGGGAGCAAATTCCTCGTTTCCCGGGCCTTTCTTTGACTGGAATGATTGATCCAGTTTGTTCACCATGGGTGAGGTGCGCAGCCCCCGTCTGAAACCCACCCGCCGAAAACAGCCACACTTCAGACGACATATCCCAGTTTAAGAAGCAGGGAGGCAACTGGAATGTTTTTATGAGGCCTTGGAAGGAACTTATAGGCCCGTCTGCTAGATTCATCTATGATCGCAATTGTTCCGCAGTCTAATAAAAACATTTACGGATGGGGCTCAACAGTGACCACAGGCCCCGACAGGAAACTGCTGGACCCATGTGAGCTGCGCAGGGAGGCGAGAGCAGGGCACCAGGCCGAGATAAAGGACAGTGCTCTCTGAATCCAAGGAGAGCCGGCACTGCATTCTCGACTCCCATACTGCACATGAGCAAGCTTACACGCCTGAACTGACTTACATGACTGCACTGTTAATGTTTATCCTCATTTACATACCTAGTGCAATGTGTTTGAGTATGCCGTCTTACTTCTTGTGTACATACTTACACATTGCATTTTGTATATAAACCGACATCCAGCCCCCCTCGTTTCACATTGTTCTGCGTTTTTCCTCTGTAAGTACTACGAAAACTCTCCCCTTGTTTGTTTGTCTTACCACGGTCCTGGGGGAACGTTATTTCACACCCCCTTACACCTGTCTATGCATGGTATGATTATAAAGCCCACCTGATCTGACTTAATTGTTTATCGTCTTTTTTCATGGTCTAAATATGTGTGTTGTGCTACTGCAAACCTGAAGTTTCCTTTGGAATTAATGAAGGATCCATCTGTCCATCTCTCCGTCCATCGTCTAGGCTTGGCCACTAGAGAACCGTAGGAGTGTCCAAAACAGAGAGCGGAGGGTGGTCCTACACCAGCCACATTACCGCGAACCAGCGGCGAACGATAACAGACAAAATCAAAGATGCACAAAGACACGCACTGCATTCCACCCATCTTCTCACTCTCCTTTTTCGTTAGTACAATAATGTAAATGTCCAGCAGATTTCCCCTGCAAGCTGAACATGTGGGCAATATTATTATTATTGTCCACACTCAGGCATACTTTGTAATTTTTGCAGAATGTTTCAGAGTCATTTATGTGTGTATGTAGGGCCATGTACGCTGGGAAAGTACCCTATCAAGGACTGCCCAGGGTAACGCTTCAGTTACAGGGTAAACACCCAAAGGGCCGACCCCAAAAAGCACGGAAAATGCAGACACCCAGGGCCGTGGCGTCACTTTCATTTTGAGAAGCTGCACGCAAGCTCCGCCATGCCCTCTGCACGGCGGACGGGTGTGAACTGAGGTAGGCGACACGCTGGCCTTGAGCCCCGTACGTACAGCACATTCCCGTCAGACCTGCAGGGCCACATGTTTCTGTGTGAGACCAATAGGGTCAGGTTCAAGATTCCTGAGTTCATCTTCGCGTGCACAGACAGCAGTCAGTTACATTATGCAATAAGAATCTTACTCTGAATGTTCATCCAACCAAGTTCAACAAAACCTCATGTCACAAATAAAAATGAAGGCGACGGTAAATGCAAGTACAATTATGACAAAAAATACGCAAACACAGTGGAATGCAAACATATGGAAATACTGCGGAGGAGTGGATAAGAAGGAAATAGTGGATAAGAATTCCTTTGTTTTATTCAAATCAACAGAATCAGAGAAACATGCGTTTACAGAGTGCGGGAAAAAATGCAAACTGACTCACTGATACTAGGCTTTTTTTGTTTTGTTTGCCAACGTGAGGCTAAATGTCACTTCCATGACACTGAAATCGCCCATGTAATTTAACGGGAAGCAGGACTCCCCACAAGACCTGCTAGCAGAACTCAACTCCTGCGAGAACTTCCCGACGTGTGCTTCGATGAGATCAACCTGGTGACCTCATGTGCCCCCCTGGCCCAGAGGGAGAAAATATAACATCCTAACTGGTTTCTAGCTCACAACTTCCTGTAAACCACTCATGAAGCTGAGTGCTGAAATCCCCTAGCAAAACACCCCCATCCACAAAACATTTCACTTCTCTATTCAGACAGATCAAAAAGGGATTCTACACAGCCGACGCAGCTATCTTTAGATTGTGGCGACAGGGATGATGTCACATTAATGACTAGATCCTTGCGGGAGATATAGAGATGAATTTCATGTGCTAAGGAAGAAAGGGATAGGTCACTGTCGGAATGAGTGACACGCCAGCAGATCATGGACAGAATCTGTTACCGCTTCCTTATCAGTGTGAAAACTCATCACTATACTTCACTAGTAATTTTAGTTCAGGAAGTCACAAGTAGTGGCCCTGTCAGAGCACAGGGGGAGAAGGTGTAAATCTCGTATATCGTTCGTTTCCCATTCTTCCTCCTTGAAATGCCGGAACCTTCTCTGTAATGCACGTTCTCCTCTTGCCCTGTAAACTCATTCTTTCATAGCTTTCATTCCTTCTCCTCTATCCTTCCTGCGTTCTTCTCTTCTCAATCTCCGAATGCTCATTCTTTACCTCGCCCACCTCTACCTCCATCTTCTCTGTGTCCCTAGATCTCTCCTCCTCTGTACCTCTTTTCCTCCAACTTGGAGGTCCAACCCTCTATCAGTTTTCCTTCCGCTCAAATAACCCCCCACTGTGCATCAGCCCAGTGAAACTGACTCAAACACTGTAGCTGAACCACATAAAAATTACCCTCCGTCTTAACTCCTACCTGCTGCCATTTTAAAATGTCTGCCTTTCACCTGTTCATCTTGTTGCATGCACTTCCTCATAAAACAACTATTCATTTTCTACAGAAAACCAGTGTAACCCAGCAGAAAATATCACACAGGCTGTAAACAAAGGCTGTGATAGCACATTTGTCTGAAAAAGGAACAGCTTTAAAAAAAAGACAATTAGTGATTTACCACTCCTCGATCCCTCTATTTACACGCAAACGCGATTCTGTATATTGGAAATAAATGGATAGATTGCTTAAAGAGAAGCAACACGGAAGATGAACCATGACGTTTCACATTGATATTGAACGATCCTTTGCATTTCCCTGCATAGTCCATCCACCTCTTAGGGTGATCCGGTCCCAGACTGGACAGGGCAGGGCGGCACACCCTGGAAAGGGTGCCAGTCCCCTTACACTTCACTGCATTGTGATTAAACCCTACATTTAAACCTTTCGGCAGATGAATACCCACTAGCGAGGCTGGAATAACCCGTGTGAGATACCTTAAACACGTGGGACAGAGGGCGAGTCCCCCCAGGGCACCGATGTCGCAACTCAAACGAAAACACGACCGTAATGTATCTGGCAGTTTAGATTTTCAGAGCCGATTTCGTCTGGGAAAATGAATTTTTCATGCTTAAATTGGTGATAATCCATATATAGAACGCTTAATTTCTTACTAAGATTTAAAATAAACACGGGGCATACCCCCTGTAAACGCACAATATCGTCGTGAAAAATAAAAAGTATGATAATATTAATCAGGGGCAGCGACTTCATGCGTTCTGGTTACATTTCAGTGGTTGTTTCATACATTTGCGAAGCTGCGGCGCAGGCTGTCACGCTCCCTGTTAAAAACACGCTCCGGCGGAGGGAAAAGGGGGCGGATTTTCCTCTATGGAAAATGTGATTTGAGTTTAGAGGCGAAAAAAAGGCAGCGAGCCCCGAAACGGCGCTCACACTCAGCGCTCGTTATTTTTAATGATAAATTAAAAGTCGGAGCTGGAGCTGAAAGCGAAGACAAAGGCATGCAAATGTCAGGCAAAGCGCCGCGAAGCCTTCCGGGGGGGGGGTGGCGGTATGATGGGGAAACGGTAGAGAAAGCGAGCTGACAAGGTGTCACGGGGGGCATTTTCCCAAAGCATGCACTTGCTATTTGTTTGCCTGGCGGGAAACACGGCCCTTCACATCCCACCTACATAAAACACCATACAGATAATTCGCAGTATATATAAGCTTACATAAAAAAGTTACACGTGACGGCGCTGACACTTACCCAAAATATAAAGTTGAATAAAAAGAGGAGATATTTAACGCATTTCATTCCGCCTCGAACTTTCCCCATCTTACTCGGTTTACCACTTGGTTCTTTCTTTTTAAATGAAAGATGAATAAGTTCAATATATGATAGTTTCCACTGATCTCTAACAGAGAAAACACGACTCGCAAGCAGGCTGAGCAGAGGAGAGCGACGGGCGTTTTTTAACAAAATCTTTCCAGACCGCCCCTTTAAATAGGGGCCAGCCTAGGGGGTTCCTTACACCCGCTAAAATCTCCCTGAAATACCTACATTTGAATTTTTAAAATTTCATCCATTTCCTGAACCCGTCTGTTAAATAAAGCAGCAGCGGTATTTCCCTGAGAGTTTTTCACTTGTACTTTAAATATTTTCTTATATTTTGCACAGGCGCTACATGAAGCTCATCGGCAGGGTAAATACACAACCAATGCAGCAGTAAGTGAAACAGAAAGCAGCTGTATAGTTGAGATAAACCGCATGTAACATAACATTTAAGGTGACAAAATGAATAATTCACAGAATTAGCAGGTCGTCGTTGCAGACGAAGGCACAAGATTTATTAGTCAGATTTGACAGCTGTAAGTCACGCTTACTGTAAGTTTCTCTTACAGTAAGCGTGATTCCCATAAACCGTATAACATCATATATATAACGTTATAGCGGTAATATCTCATATAATAAAATAAATGTAATCTAATTATGAGGAGTTCAAATCTGAGGTATTATTAGCATTATTATCCTTTGCCTTATAGAACAATTCAAGACTGTTAAAAGACGGTTTTCAAGTATTTTAAGAATATTTCAGAAAAGTGATTTAAACTTCATTTTTCATGTAATAAGCACAGCGTATGTTAATTTTTTTATAGCACTACATGTAGGCTAATTAACATGTAAATTAAGACGCTTATACCAATAACTATAGGTAACGCAAAAATAAAAGCAATACCGTCTAAATACAAAGTCGAACGCTGCCAAACCCCTTGTTAATTTATTGAAACACTGCGAACAGCTACCTGTGGATATTCGAAATGAATTAGAAACGCACTGCTTTTCTAATTTTGTACCAAATCAGTATTATTATTTTGATTAGTTTTGCTGTATTTTTGTAAGTACATATCGAATAGCTGCACGCGTCGCTTATTCGCGTGTGCTCGGAAACCCCTTTGTCCCCCCACCTATTATGATCAACAATTTCATCAGAAGTAGGTTTTCAATAACGTAACAGTTGTAATCATGCTAGAAAAAAATCACGGTACATATGATTTTACCTGGTCTTGGCAGAAATTTTAACTTTATGAATGCATTTTATAGCTAATGAGATCCAAATGTTGCTTTGAAAATGTGCATCTAGTTTCAAGGTTGTGAGAGTTTTGCTGATGGAAAATTCTTATCAGAGATTGGCCAGATCGCACATTACGTTACTTTCGTGAATTGGCAAAAAATGTGTTTTCTTTTAATTTCAGTTGTCCCAAGCAAGGTTATTCAGGGCAACTGAACTTATTTAGTTCTTTGAAAACGTTTCACCCTTCAATCCAGAGGGCTTTCTCAATTCTGACTGACTGGTTAGAGTAGCAGGTTTATAAATCCTGTGGAGCCCTCAAGTCATTAATACTTGATGGTCACTTGATGGTTGTTGTTTCCCCTGGCTTTCAGGTATGTCACCGTGACCACCTGGGCCAGGGTGTGAATGACTTTGAAACCGTCTGGGTAGAGTTGAAAGAACAGCATTGTAGGATCCCTGAGCTCATTCCCAGGGATCACACCCAGCCACCGGTTCAGGTATGTGGATGATACCTGGGTCAAAATAAAAACACATGAGAAGGAGAATTTCACCATACACATCAACGCTGTGGACATTAACATCAAATTCACTCGAGAAGGTGTCACAGGCAACAGCTTGACCTTCTTGGACTGTGCGGTACACATGGAGGAGGACAGGACCCTCAACATTGAAGTGTACAGGAAACCCACACGTACTGACCAGTATTTGCTCTTTGACTCTCACCACCCGCTGGAACACAAACTGGGAGTAATCAGAACCCTACACCATCGGGCAAAAAATATTCCCACTAGAACAGAGGGAAAGGAGAAGGAACACAAACATATAAAGGAGTCCCTCAAAACATGTGGATATCCAAACTGGGCTTTCTTCAAATCTGAGAAGAGTGAATATAAGAGCACAGCTACAACTGACAGGGAAGAGAACAAACGTAAGAGCGTTATCATCCCTTATGTTGCAGGGGTGGCTGAAAAGCTCAGGAGGATTTTCAACAAACATGGCATCCCCGTACATTTCAAACCAGGCAACACTCTGAGACAGCAACTGGTCCACCCTAAGGACAAAACACTCAGAGACAAACAGAGCAACGTAGTATATGCAGTTCAGCGCAGTGAGGAATGTACAGATCTGTACATAGGAGAAACCAAACAGCAGCTCCATAAACGTATGGCACAACACAAAAGGGCCAGCTCATCAGGGCAAGACTCAGCAGTTCACCTACATCTGAAAGAGAAGGGCCTCTCCTTTGAAGAACAGGACGTTAAAATTCTTGACCGGAAGGCTGACTGATTCAAATGAGGTGTGAGAGAAGCGCAGTGCACTGCAAGATTGAACGACCCTCGTGAAGCAGAGGAGGTGGAACTAAATAAGTCCATTTGCCCTGAATAACCTTTCTTGGGATAACCATGACCTGGACAACCGAGAATCTTCACAGACAATTTCAGTTGTCGTAACTCAAACACATTTCACCAAAGTATGCACCCCTAAATGTAATCAATAAAAGATGGAACTTGGCAAGACAGAGCTAATACTCAAAATATTCTATAGAATGTTCCAAACATTTGATTCATGGGGAAATCATGTACTGAACGGCTATGTGAAACTTCATTTCCAATATTTAATACCATGAAGACTCATAAGTATACTGTAATCACTCTTATTGATGGAATTAGGCTTCCAAGCAGTGTGGCTATTGTATGTTCACCATAACACCGTAACTAGGTCTTAGAAAAAGCTTTTAATGAATATGAAAGAGCTCGGATTTGGACTCCACCTGTATAAATTTCACAGACTTCAGGCATTATTGCAGTATTGTCCGTGACAAACATAGCCCATAGTATAGTAGAGCATAATTATAGTAACGTATACTACTGTGGTAATTCTGCTCCAACATTCACTAGGGCCACACTATATGAGCAAGAAACTGTTATAAGTTTATAGATTATTAAAAAGAATAAAATCTGCTGAGTTTGACCACAAGAATGATTAAAACATTTGATATATTAAATATTTAGAACGGTTCATAAGTTTGGTCGGAGAAAACGTTCTAATTCTAGAAAATAAAACTTTCAAAAAAAAAAATACTGGAATACACGTTTATTTTAAAATATGAAATGACTCGATGTTAAAATGTTAATGTTAAAATGTCAATAACCAAAACTAAGGTTAACATTGACCGTTTAAATACAATTATTTTAATGTTAAAATTAGCACAATGTTGCACATTTTGGGGAACTCTTGTGTTTTGATATAAACTATAATTACAAAATGTCACGGCTGTGGAATGTTTTCCCGAAACTGTCGCGGGCTTTATTCGGGCTATTCCCTGGGATTCCCTACATTACCGCTCACGCGGATGATCTGTGACGCCTGGCATCCTGCCCAGGGAGTCCCCTGCTTCCTATAGTCACCGAACTGGCAGCAACCCAGAGCGGGATAAAGAATGAAGTCAAATGCGTGGATATGAGAGAAGATGAAGTACAGGCCAGAGCTACTGTATGACATAATAAACGGCGCCATCTGCTGTTCGATACACGATCACTCTTACAATCTTGCTACATTTGAAATTAAATTTTATTACTCATTTGCCCAAGTACTAGTACACAAATACATCGGGATGCTTCATTTTTTATTTTATTTTTTTATTGTCCCGCCACCACCCCCCCTCGTTGGAGGACAACTTTATATGCTTCATTTTCACTTATTCCATCTGCTCTCTTTCAGACACACACATGCACACATTCCGTTCTCCAAAAAGACACTGATATCGAGTTGGACGGCTAGATGAACACCGCTTCAGTTCCCAAACCTCTCCTCAGAGGCACCTCAGTCATTCAATGTATTTATTTAATTTCACCACCAGTTCACTTAATTAATTGATGTCATTAGTTAAATAATGCAATGAGATATTGATTAGCCATACGAGGTGTACTAGTCAAAAAATACATTGGTGTATTGGATGGGGGCTGCAAACACTGGGGTGACACCCAATATTCTCCTGGAGTTAAAAATATGAATAAACTTTGTTTAGAGAATTTGTGTGTGAGAATTCGGTTCTCATCTAACCTACTGGCTGAGGGGAAAAAAACCTGTAGCCGATGATTTCAGTTGCATACGCATAAACAAATGTATACAGTCAATAATGAAATGGACAGGTAGCCAATACATACATACAAAGTCATAGAGGATAATGTGAGAGGACAGATTTGAGTCGGGAATAGATCCATCTCTGTCCCATGATATAGAAAACAGTGACACCCTGGGGGATAAGGGCCTTACAAAGGGGGCCAACAGACATGTGACTATTCTGCCAAGGATGGGATTGGACCCAGCAACCTTCCACAGACAGAGAGGCTAATCCTGCTGAGTCATACACTGTCATCTCGGTATATATTGTCAGTTTAAGACAAGACTAGACTCGACAAAGGCAATATGTTTACAAAAAGAACTCGTAAAACATCTGAATATAAACTAGTTCATTTTCAAAGGCTGCGTATAAACGTAATCTATTTCATTAAGCCTGGGAACTTGTTGGTGCCCATAAAGTGAAGTCTTTCGGTTGATTGTTTGGGGATGGACAGAGTATAGCTATTGAAATCACTAAAAAGTGTTTTAGAAGGAGGCACCTCAGCGACGACATGCTGCCTGTAACACAACCGCTTTCTCTGGCTGATGCATTCGAAGGGTCCCTATCATCATCAAAAGCAAATTTTAACAGTCGTTAAAATAGGGGATAGGCTCCGGACCCAGAAGGATAAGCGGTTTAGAAAATGGAGGGATGGATGGATAATAATCAAGAATGACAAAAAAGTTACAGAATATTGAGAATTGCACAACTTGGTCATATTGTGAAGCAGTGCACTGTCCAATAAGAGTTTACGTAAGGAGCATTGGTAATGTACATCATGACTTCTAGCTTAAGTTAACCCAGCTAACACAGAAATAGTGCTTAGTTAATATAGACCATGCAGATACAGCGGTTGATAATCTAATAATATATCATAATTCTACTTAACTCTATCGCTATTTCAGTCCAAATTTACCCCGTGTCTCTTTTTGCAAGTTCAAAATGTGGTATCTGTAACGTCGCGTTTCAGACGAGCAGGCAGACAAAGGAGTGGAGCCCTAAATACGGGCAGACGAGGAAACACGGCACACAACATCAATGACAGATCTGGCTTTACATAGTCTGACGTGGACTTAAATGCACAAGACAAGCCGAAAAAACAGGTGATCACAATCGGGAATTCACATGAGGTAAATGAGGGGGCGTGGCACACACGTGGATCGTACTAGCAGGTCATAACAGTATCCCAATGGCCCGTTATTGCTGTAATAGGTCGCGTTCGCCACGTGATGGCAGTATTATTCTGCAATTATACTGTAGGTATATTATTCCTTATTCGCTCGACATTGTTACCAACGTTTAAAAGAAATCAAGCGTAACTTATAGTTAGATGATTTCTCTGTTCTTTCATTGCATTCCTACCAATGTGCTGAGTAAAAAACACCGTTTATGCAAAAAATCATTGATTATCTTTTCCATACTTGTGTATTTTTTAAAGATAAGCTATTTAAATCGCTGGTAATAGGTGTTTGCTGGGGAAATGCAGAAAACGGTAGTATTGCGTGTAGGACTTCACGTATAGGATGCATGAAGATCCATGTGATAGGCCTATTGTTCGTTCTAATTCTGACTTAATTGTAGGCGACTTATTCCTTACATTTATCAGTTAATAATTGACACTTTTATTAATCCCCGTGGGGAAATTCTTTTTACGCCTCCCTCAACTTGCTCTTTGTAGAGCAAGTTGTCCGCGAAGGGCAGCCACCTGTAGCTCTTTGTAGAGCAAGCTGTCCGCGAAGGGCAGCCACCCATAGCAGTGCCCAGGGAGCTGGGGATTGAGGGTCTTGCTCAAGGACCCGCAGACGTGCTGAGGCTGGGCTTGAACCGGCGACCTTGTGATTACAATTGCTGGCAGCAATTTCTTTATACCCATTCAATCATAATTAAATTTCTTATGTTCTTATAATCCAGTTCTATTAAAACATCGTGATTATGATTTCCTATGCTAACATACATATCACGAAACTGCAGGACACCAAACTGGTGTATATAGATCTGCTGGGGGAACATTATTATCTTAAGACTAGAATATAGGGTTCCCCTTGCTAAAATTAACGGACAGCAACTCTGGACGTCAGTACTGATAATGCTAGTTTAGGTACATAGTAGGTATCTTTGTGCCCTAAATCACTTTTGATCATCTCAAATACTTCTTTGTCCAAATATGGTAGAGAAACATTATTTCCTGAAATCCAGGATATACGGTTCCCCCTTTTAAAACAGATATGCAGCAGCTCTGGACCCCAGTACTGATAATACACATGTACTTACGTATCTGAATGACTTTCAGTTATTCACACATGTTGCTATGCTCACTACTGTCCTCTTACTTGAATAAAATGCGGAACTGCACATTTGATATGTGCATATCAAGACATTTTTCACTATTCTATGCATCTATCTTTGTGGCAACAGTTTGAGGAAGGCCCTTTACTGTTTCAGCATGACTGCGCCCCAGTGCACAAAGCAAGGTCCATAAAGACATGGTTGGGTGAGTTTGGTGTGGAAGAACTTGACTGGCCCACACAGAGCCTTGACCTTAACCCCATGAAACACTTTGGGATGAACTAGAATGAAGATTGTGAGCCAAGCCTTCACGTCCTGGAAGAAAAGTAAAGAAAACATCAAGATGAACCATATTATGCATGAAAATGCATATTCATTCCTTTAGACTTTACAAACACAGTTAACATCCAAAGTTGAAACCATTTTTTAATCCAAACACCATATGATGCAAGGTGCCTCTTTAATTTTCTTTGTGTGTTATTTCCACCAACCTACATCCAAGTAAGTTGTTTTCAACTTGATCTTAGTTATTTTGAGGTTACCAAAGGATTTCAAGGGCTGTTGTACACTATCTATCAAACTTTTACAAATAACAAAATGTGAAATATTCAATAAAACAGTAGAGGTTATGGAAATTAATTTAATTGATCATGTAATTAATAATTAGTTCTGGCATGACACTTTCCTGTGTCTGCTCCGCTGTTCTGTGCATCTAACAACTGACCTCCTTGGCTTCCCGGAACTTTTCAAACTACTTCCTATATCTGATCCGAATAATGAATCGCGAAGGATTAGCAAATCACAGGCTCAATCCCGCCCCACTCAAAATGATTGACAGAGCGCACCATTATTATGAAAAATGGCATTACGGAATAAAACGCTGGTTCGGAAAACTGTCATTCGGAAATACATCAATATGAAAAGTTGAACTTTATTGTGAAATATAATTCGAATGATTTAAGTAATCATATAAAATAATATTTTTTTTATTTAAAAATAAAAGGACACGTTTAATTAATTGTTGAAATATTTTTTTTAAATAAAATTACACATTTATTTAATTATTGAAATATATATTAATTCATGTATTGATTTATTTATAGATATTTCATTTTGAGTAACGTGGCGTTCCAAACTTGAGCGTTAAATTAATCCATCACATAAGAAAGGAAGTTTATAATTAAGGAAGTCAGGGGCAAAATACACCTTCATCTATAGACTGGCAGGCTTATTTAGGTTTACAGTAAGTACCGCTCCAAGATTTCGGCGCTGCTGACGCCTAGCGGCAATAAACGGAACAGCTAGACGAGGGATCTAGGCTTTCATATCTACTGTTATGTTTCAGAATATGCAGATTCTGTTTAAATAATTCGCTAATAATAATCATGAAGTCTAGTAATAAGATTACTTTTTGGTCTAAAAACGTCAAAAACACAGTAATTCTTTTTTTTTTTTTACTTGCTAGCTGCTTGAGGGTAATGCTACGAGGAGGAGGAAGGCGAGGAGACCGCTGTGCCATCCCAGGCAGATGAGGAATACGAGTTTAATTAGGACTTGCTTGTTTTAGTCACCGTGTGCTTTAGCTGGGTTACATGGCTAATACACTGGCCATGTTGTCTCCTTCCATCTGATAACAGGTAAGTTTCAGGGGCCAAACACTTTACAGAGGAACTTCTCTCTCCATCTAAGAATAGCTAGTAACAGAGCCCAAATGGTTTGCAAAGAGTGCTTTTTCTCCCTGTCTGTTAAAAAATAAACTACATAGCCAATTGCTTTTCATGAAGTGCCTATTCTCCCAATCTGATAACAGAAAAGTTATAGGGCCCAAAACAGTTTACACTGATGCCATCTTTTCCCATCTTATAACGGGTATGTATCAGGGACCAATTGCTTTACTCTTAGTGCCTTCTTGTCCTGTCTGATAACAGATACGTTACACAGCCCAAAAGCTTTACAATGAGACTGTTCTCTCCCCGTCTGATGACAAGTAAGTTACGGGGCCTGAACAGTTTACACTGAGCGCCTTATGTCCCCATCTGGTGAAATGGTAAGTTTGCACAAGTTGCCTTCTGCCCCAGTAAGATATCAGGGAAGTTACAGGGGCCCAAACACCTTATACTGAGTGTCATCACTCCCCATCCGAATGAAAGTCATTTTTTGGACAAAATGCATTTTGTAAATGAAAGAAGCCATTTTGTGGACAAAATTAATTTTGTGAATTAAAGACAATCATTTTGTGGATGAAATGTATTTGGTGAATTATAGAAACTCAAAATGCATTTCATGAATGATGCACAGTCATTTCATGGATGAAGTTGATTCTGTGGAATCATGAGATGCCTTTCGTCTTTGCCTGAGTCAGGAGAGGTACGTAGCAGTCGTAGGACCGTGGGGGGAGGAGGTAGCAGCTTGCAATGACCAGTAGGTGGAGCACCGGCTTTTATTTTGCAGACGTGTGTAAAAAGACTAATCACTAACTAATTAGGAGCATAACAAGGACCCTCCTTACAACAGTTGACCAGTCCTGGCTGTTTCCCTAAACACTCTGCAGACTCGAATAAATGTAGCTACAAAAAATAGTTAGTGGCAGTCTAGTACACACATACCTATGATAAAGTTTAATAAAAAAAAACACAATGAGACATCAACAATAGTAACCAATTATAAAAAGGGGGTTAGTTGAACACAGGCACTGAAAGAATGCCCCCACAAGCTGAAAATAACAGGCGTTTGTCATGTTGTAGTATAAACAAACACACACAGCGGGATATTTAGAGATGCCGATTAACTGTACTGTGTCTTTGGACTGCAGGTTGAAACCCAAGTGAGAAACATATTTAATCCCCAAACAGACTTAATGGAGGCAAGAGTCAGACACCAAACTCCAGAGATTTGAGGCGGCATCCCAACCCAGTGAGTCACCAAATTTTATGCATGTTGGGAAAACAATGTAAAATGTGTGGCTCTGTGGGTTTGGACGCTGTAGTAGACATCAGAAGGGCTTATCTTCAGGCTGGCAGAGTGATGTCACCATTGGGCTCCTGAGCAAAGCCCTTAATCCCCAATCGCTCCAGGGACTGATTGACCCTGCTTTCTCAATATTACATCACATTGGATAAAAGCATCTGCCTGTATCTAAATGGAACGTACAATTTCTAGAGACATGGTTAATGTTTCGTGTATAATATCTCATTTTTGTTGCCTCAGATGCTGTTGCAGTTGTATAGCTGAATCATGTTGTTGGGTTGTATCTCTTGGATCGTAGGTTTTAATCATGCCCTAGCTATGTTTTCAAGGGTGTCCTGTTATTTTTCACAATCTGTACTCAATGACAAAAAAAGTAAATTTATTTGCATGTCGCAGACACGTCTGGTCACCAGACCCAGAGGACGCCTTGTAGACCGATTAGACAGCATTACCAGCACTTGACAGAGTCTGATAGGTCTCACATTGTGGGCTTGCATGAGGCCTGTCGGTCGTATCGTGCAATTGGCCAGCATGTGGGGCATGCAGATGTCACAGTCACCTGATGTTGTAACCAATGGGCACATGAAGGCACCTACACACGTTGTGAAGGTTCTGGTCACCCAGGACAGACCACACCAAAGGAGGATCGTCCTGTTGTGCGCCATGGATTACAGAATCCCACGACATCTGCGCCTGCCATCCGGACACAGGTATTGGACTCTCTACAGCACCCTGTGTCATCCTGCACCGTGTCTCCATGACTGGCATCAACCGGACTATGGGTTCACCGTCCCATGCACAGGCTACCGTTAACACCAGCACAGAGACAGCAGCATTTGGAGTGGTGCTGTAACCAGTAGGCATAGACTGATGACGAGTGGCATCATACCATGGTCAGCGATGAATCTCGGTTCTGCATCATTACGGATGACCAAGGGGAGAGGACCAATCCTGCCAATGATGAGGAGAGACACACCGGTGTTACTCCTGGCATTATGGTGTGGGGAGCCATAGGGTATGACATCATGGTGTGGGGAGCCATAGGGTATGACATCACGGTGTGGGGAGCCATAGGGTATGACATCATGGTGTGGGGAGCCATAGGGTATGACATCATGGTGTGGGGAGCCATAGGGTATGACATCATGGTGTGGGGAGCCATAGGGTATGACTTCATGGTGTGGGGAGCCATAGGGTATGACTCCTTACTGACATTGCAATACAGTCACATGACCTTTCACTACATGCAGATTCATTTAATTTCCACCACTCCATCTGGGTCCTTAACTTTTTTTGTCACTGAGTGTAGCATGAAGCTGCTCTTCTCCTGCAGTCTGTGTGATGTCCAGGGTCCCTCACATCCTAATACTTCAAACGGTAATTAATCCGGACTGGTGTGCGTTTGGAAATTCAGGCATATCTGCAGTCAGCACAGATGGAACTGGAAAGACCCCGGACAGATTGATGAACATCTGGGCTTGGATGTTTGATGCCTTTCAGCTATACTTTTAAAGACAGAGGACAGGCAAGGAGTGTTCATATTAACCTCTATATCTCTGATTAAAGGTAAACTGTGATAATCGGCAGGAATTCAGCTTTCAGTCAGACGCTGAACCATCTCTGTCAGTTTCAGTATAGCTGAGTGCTGTGGTGGCTTTGGGTTCCTGTTCAGTTTTTGCTTCTTTGAGCTGTCCCAGTTTCATAACATGTCTTTGAAAACAAAAATGCCAAAAAAATAGGGTACGGTACTTCTCCCTTTCTGCCATCTGGCTTGTAGGCTTCCATAATCAGCTCCCCAGAGATCGGTACCAAACAAGCACTTTAATGAGCTGATTAAGGGCAGCGCTTATACCCATACAGTCAATGACAGCTAATGGTGACACAGTTGCTTACCCAGCAGACATCAGGCGCAGGACTGGGCGCTGAAAGTGGGACAAACCACTGAGACTTCCTACACCCTATTTACATTAAGCAAAAACAAACTGCATCAATCGCAGTGTCAGTTGTGGGTCCCTTCTGTCACACATTATTATTTATATGTCAAATGCACAGCAGGGGGCGTAGTGGTTAAGGCACCCTGCCCAACCAGGGCAACTACTATGGGTCCTTGCTTTATATAATTATATTACAGCCAGCACAGGTACCCCCTGGACAGGATGCCAGTCCATCGCAGGGCACAGACACAACAGGAGTGAGCCTAACTGCATGTTTGGATTAAAAGGAGAAACTGAAGTACCCCGAAGAAACCCGCCCAACAGAAGAGCGTGCAAATTCCACACATACAAAGCAAAGATGGGATTCGAACCCAAGTTCTGAGGCAGCAAGTTGTGAGCCTTTGCAACCTCTGGCTTAACTACTGTAAATCTGCAGTTTCCTTTACAGTGTCTATCAGCCTTCTTGCCTGTCTCTTCTTTGCTTTGTCTGTCTGTCTGTCTGTCCGCCTGTTTGTCTGTCTATCCAACTGCCTGTCCCTCTGTCTGCCTGCCGATGTCTCTGTGTGGCAACCCAGGGTCACGTCACTACAAAAAACACGGAGCTTCAGACTAACATATCTTAGTTGGTCTCCCCAGCATGATTTGGTCGCCCCCCTTCTTTTTGGTGCAGCATGGTGTTAATCAATGACCTTGCATGCTGATGAATAGTTGTCCAAATTTGCATACCTTGGTTTTTATATTGATGAAAGATGACAGTGACTTAGAACTCCATACAGTATCCCCTTCACATCCACAGGGGTTAGGGGTAGCAGATCTGCGAGAATGTGACACTTCACCAATAATACTTGAGCCCCCCAACCTCTACCCATAAATCTGCTGACCTGAACAATAGCATAAAAGTCTATTTATTAGCACTATGTTTTGGGCTCATTGTTAAAAATGCAAAATTAACAGCACTGGAAAGTTACTGTCAGAAAGACACCTTCATGAGTGAGGCTAGTTATCGAGACAAAGATGCGTGTCGTACCCAAACCAAGACTTAAAGATGTACTATCCATTCATACTAACAAATTTTATGTATTACTAAATATATTCATATGATTTTATGTAATCCAAATCATTTTCAGTATTGTTTTTGGCTTAGGCAAGTTTATGTGATTTTTCGGCAAGTTGCAAAAATATTGTGGGGGGAAAAAACATATTTTTAGCCTTGTTGTGTGAGTACAGGTGGACCTACATCATTTGCCTGAAAGTAAGGAATAACTGGGGAGGGATGTGTCTTTGGTGATGTGGAGGGCCTTCAGGTGGCAGTGGCTGGTGTTGATTTCCTCCAGGCTCTGGTACAGTAGGTGCATAGATGGGATTTAACTTCTGAATGACAGAAATATGTTAAACTACAGATTTCAATCATTTAGAGGCGCCCCCTACTGGTCACAGATGGTTGAATGTGTTATAATTACCATTTTGGATTTCAGAAGTTTGTACATCCATGAAAATGTAACTTTACATGTTTCTGTCACTTTCTTGTTATTTGCAATAGGCTGTTTCTAATTGTATTATTTAATTGCACTTTAAGAAGCATGCAGAAATGTTTCACTAGCATTCAGCTGTGCTAGTTTTATATAATATATATTTGTGTGTCCTCAGTATAATACTGTGTCTGATCTGGCTATGATAACCATAAATGTGTATTTAATATGTTTATATTCTGTACTTCTTCTCTTTTCTACAGAAACCACACACACACACACACACACACTCACGAACCAGAGCTGGACTGCCTAGTGCAACCTGGTACCAAAACCCTCATTTACTGGTCATCTACAGTCTTTATGTTCTCCCAACAATGTCCAGGTGGTGTCGCTACACTCCACAGAGAGCTGTAGTCATCTGAAGCCACTGAGAAAACTCATAAACACAAAGAGCCACACATTTTCACTATAAAATATGGACAGCAGCAACCAAAAGCTGCTTACACAAAATATTTACCACACCAGATACTGTACATTTATACAAATAAATGTAATCAGCTACACCACTGTCCAAAGACCTAAATGTCTTTCCTACCCAGAGCATTCTGCGTGATGCATGTTATTAAGAAAACACTTGTCACGCGCTGACCGAGGAAGCAGAAGCCAGGAAACGTAAGAACGTGGAAAATACTGGGTTTAATGGGAGCGAACACGAAGGAACAGGCAACAACACAGATCGACATTACAATGACCGGACTGGGGAAACAAACGGAAACGCGGACTAAATACAATGGACTAATGACAACAATCAGGAACAGCTGGTAAACACAGGG
Source organism: Paramormyrops kingsleyae (assembly GCF_048594095.1). Lineage (NCBI taxonomy): Eukaryota > Metazoa > Chordata > Actinopteri > Osteoglossiformes > Mormyridae > Paramormyrops > Paramormyrops kingsleyae. The sequence goes on along the minus strand of NC_132814.1, from coordinate 22,490,679 downwards.
AATCCACACAGGGTTAACGAGGGGGCGTGACACACGGAAGGAGCGGACGATCGGGGCATGACAATACTAGACTATTTTAACATGTAAAGCACTGTATTCAACTGAGTAAATGGCTTCCAAAACTTATAAAGAGACTTATAAAGCCAACCCACAACACTGAACAGCAATTAAAATCACATTTCAGATAAAGGGCCCATAATTAGTATCTCAGGTTCCGGGTGATGCAGACCTTTTTCATCACATATTTCTTTGGTAGCCAGTTTGACTGTTGTGTATTGGATCTGAATATCTTTATTTCTTCATCCATTCATCCATTCATCAAATAACTGCTTATCCTGGTCAGGGTCCCAGTGGGCTTGGAACCCATCCCAGGCAGTAGGGGGTACAAGGCTGGGGTACAAGGCTGGGGTACACCCTGGGTACGATGCCAGTCCACTGCAGGGCTCACTCACAATGGTCAATGTATAGATGCCAATTAGCATGATTGTATGTCTTTCGACTGTGGGAAGTAACCCAGCCAACACAGGAGAACTGCACACTCAGAGAGCAGAGGTGAGACTGGCACCCAGACAGCAGTTAAAAAAGATCTTGAGCAGCACAAGAATTGTCTGAATGGGAAGGAGGCTTGTAAGGAAGACCATGGAGAGGCCAGCAACCAGTCTGAAAGATCTACAAGCTTCAGTGGCTGAGCCTGGAGTAAAGGTACATCAATAAATAACCTCTAAGAAACAGAATGGAAAGGTAGAAATGAAGACGTCATCATTTAGAATGAATAAACTCAAAAGCCCACTGCTGATGGCCCAGAATCACTACTGGGAAGCAGGGAGGCAGTGGTGTCATGCTGTGGGATGGTGGCTGAGACTGGGAATACAGGGAGAAATTATAGAATAATGAATAGAGGGATGAATCTAAAGAAAAACAAAGCATGCTAGAAGAATCATTGTTGATCACAAGCGTGGGAACAAAGTAACTTTAGCGGAATTACTTTTAAAAGACTTCAGCAGAACATTGTGTGGTTATTGCATGACAGTGTTACCCACAGGCCAGAGGCTATGGTGTGTCGATTATTGTCAAAGATACCAAAACCACTGAATCGCTCAGCGACAGCGCAGGTCACACTGAGCCACACTTATAAAAATATAGTTACATTTACCTTCATTTATTTAGTAGACGCTTCTGTCCAAAGTGACATACAAGCGAGTTCTTTCATGTTTCTGTTTTAAGCCACAAACATTCAACAGTAATTCAGCTGAAAACCAAGTGAACAGAGGAAGAGCTAAAAAGATCAGGTTAAGAACTGCTCACATTTTCCATCAATGCAGATGTTAATAAAATGTAAACATAAGATGCAAATACTCTACCAGGTCTGTAACTGAGGTATAATATAAATGATCGTTTAGAAAATAACATAAAACTCCATGAGCACCATATTTTATGCCAAAAGCTCAGTGTTAAAGAAAACATATTAAATTACATAATTAGACTGAGCTGGTATTACAGTATGTAATTAATGTCAGCTCAATCTGAAGACTCTGACTAAATAGCACAATAATAGGCATGTTCTTCAGCCCCTGAAACAAAAGATAAGTGTAATTCACATGGGCATTCAGGAAACACGCTTTAGCTCCATAGTACTGTAGCGGTCAGAGGATGGAGACCGTTGTCATTGACCTGCACACGCGTCTTCTTAGCCTTAGCCTTAACCTTAGCCTTTGACTTAGACTTTGACTTAGACTTTGACTTAGATTTGACTTTACTGATCCCTTTGGGTGGCAATTTGTTTGGTCCAGCAGCAAGTTCACAGATATAAACAGGATAAAAACAATTATTACAGTAAGGAAAGAGGTACAAAAATGTACGAAATAATGTAAACCGTTACTAAAGTAAAGAATATTAACAACTGAGAGCAGATAAAATTGTTTTCCCATATCTTGCAATGCTATTTGTAGTGCACAAAAGTAAGGCAATACTGTATGACACAATGTAAATGTCATATTGTACATCCCTTATATGCAGTGGGCATTATGAATATTATGCAGTGGATTATATTTATATGAATATATTGTGCAACAGTGCAACAGAATCTGTGCAAAGTGTAGACAGTGCATTCAAGCTGATCAACAAGAATTCTTTCACAGGAGAGTAATACTAAGTGCACAAGGTCAGCTGTCATTCTGCACATGTCTTTAATTCAATATACATGCTTTTAGATACATTCATTTTTATATCCTACATTTTTAAACCTGTACTTTGTGGTCAAAATGCATTTCATGAATGAAAGAAAGTCATTTTGTGGATGAAAAGCATTTTGTGAATGATACACAGTCATTTTGTAGACAAAATTGATTCTGTGGAATCACAAAATGCATTTTGTCTTTGGCTAAGTTAGGAGAGGTACGTAGTACTGTAGGCATGCACCCCTGCGGGGAGGGGGTAGTACCTTTCAGTGACCAGAAGGTGGAGCACCGGCTATGATTTTGCAAACTCATTTTATTACGTTTAACTTGTATTTAAATGTAATAAAAATACAAATTACTCCTGGGCCCATAGTTTTATTGTTGTATTTACTCGTTAGTCTCACTATTTTTTCCATTACATTTTTTATACTTTCAAGCCAAGCCAATGAAAAATCCTGGCATTGAGATCTTACTTCATTAAGACATCTTGGTGTACAATGAGAACTGGGTGCACAGTAAAATAAACATGAAGTCGGACTACTATACTACTACTATACTACTACTATATTTCATTTTTCCAATGAAAAAAAGGCACATTAGCAAACAAGGAAAGGAATTTGTGATGGTAAGCTGCAGCAGCAAATTACATTAAACCTTATTCTATATTCTCTTTATTTTATGGCTTTATGCTTTATTTTACGGTGTCTTAAGGTGCTAGAAAGACGCCTTTTAAATAAAATGTATTATTATTATTATACCTCTTATTCTATTTCAGTAATTTTCTTGGTGAAGCCGCCGCTATAAGGTTTGGTCTCACTGGCTCTCATTCTGATATGGAAGCCAGTGGACAGCAGTACCACTTAAGCTATTTATTGGGGGGGGGGGGGGGGGGGGGCTTAAACTCAGTCTCCACTCTGTGGGTAGGGGGTGTATGTTTTCCCCGTATAGAGTGGGTTTCCTACAGGTACTCCAGCTTCCTCCCACAGTCCAAAGTCATGTATTTAGGCTAGTCGGTATCTCCAAACTGCCCTTATTCTGTGAACTTGGGTGTCAGTGTGCAGTGATGGATGGGAATCCCACCCTGGAATAGACCCCAAGCTCCCCGCGTGATGCTGACCAGGGTCCGTGACCAATCGCGGTGCACGGAGCGGGGAAGCAGGAGAGGAATACAAAGGATTGAGTAACACGGGATTTAATGGGGAACTGGAGCAGTGACATGGAACAGACAGCACGACACAATCAGATGTGAATAGACTGCAATGACAGACCTAGGGAAACGCACTCGAACGCGGACTGAAATACACAGGACTAGTCAGGAATAACACGAAACAGCTGGTAACAATCGGGGTGTCACAGCTGCACGAGGTAACGAGGGGGGCATGGCACACGGAAGGATCGTATGTGCAGGTCATGACAGTAACAATAGATCATTTTCCTTATGAGTTTAAAAGGTTTAATCTGAACGTGTCTTTTTAAACTACTGAAATCTGTCACTTATCTCAGTGCTGGTGGCTGATTAGTCACTAGATATCTGTGCAGTATTTAGTGATCTCTTGGTTTGTCATGTACAATCGGCCATGTGCCTTGGGGCTGTACCACACCTTGGTCTTCCACAGAATTCTAGCATCAGAATAATGGAGAGGAGAATCATAACAGCCGATCCGACACCAATCCGAGACACATTCTCTATAGCCTGTGAAACTGAGGGAGAGACAAAAATCACACATGAGGTCTGTAACAAACCACAGCTGATCACACAGAGGTAACGTTGCAGCTCAGAATGATCTGACAAGTAAAATAGGTCAGTGCTTTTAAAATTTTAATTGCAAAATTACGCAGATATGCTGGTGTAATTCCTGTAGTGAGGGTGGAGTAAACTGGTTTGCAGGGTTGCCAGCTTTGGTCAGCTGGCTGGCATGAGATTTTCAATTTGAGATAAATCTGCACACACATTTACATGTATGTAACAGTTTTATTACATTGTAATTAGTCAGTAGGGTTTGCAAATTACCCCAATGCTTTAGATGCAGTTAATTTTAGTTTCATACAGGAATATAGATTTGCAGTGAGATTTCTTGCATAAACATCAGAATCTGAAAGGATGAGTGTCAGTTCAGATGCGTGAGAGCTGACAACCCAGGGTGTGGCAGTTCTGTTCCCTCTACGTGAGATAAATGTTATTGATGCTAAGAGGAAAATCGCTTGCATATATCAGAAAGACTATTAGCCTCAAATATGTCACTTTGAACAAAAGCTTCTGCTCAGTGAAGTAAAATGCAGAGATACAATCACACCCACAGCCCTGGAGGTATGAGGCCAGAGCACTGAAGGTAACATGACAAATACATTAATAAAACAATAATACTTACTAATGATATTGGGCACCAAACCGTTGCTGATTGTGGAGTAAAATGGTTCTTCAGTTCTGTTCCCTCTACATCTGTATTCCCTGTGATAGGAGCCATTCCCAGATCTCACAGTGAAGGTCTGTCCATCCTGGTCTTCAGGAAGCTGAGATCCATCTGCGTACCACGTGTAGCTCCATCCAACAGAGCTTCCCTCAACTTCACACCTCAGTGTCAGACTGTCTTTGGTCAAGATCTGCAGAAATCCTGTATCCACAGCCAGAACAGCCTGAGGATAAACTTAAAACATAAATATCAGCGTTCAATATCCATGCATGCATCCATCCATTTTTCATACAGTACACACTGGGCCTATGCAGGGTCTCAGTGGTGCAGAGCCTATCCCAGATGCAACAGACGCAAAGCAGGGAATAACCGAGGATGGGGCACAAACCCATCACAGAACTGTTAATAAGTTAACATGATATAGTAGAAATGTTTCACTTTTAAGAAAAACAAATTATACAGAATGACTGATATTAAGGAGAAAAATGATAGAGAGAGGAAACAGAAAAGGTGCAAAACACATTAAGCTCCAGATATTTCAGGAAGCATCACTGACCCCTTAAACAAAGTAGCTTAATCAGAAATTATTATGGCATCGCTGAAAAGTTTCTTTTTCTCTTTTAAAGCTTACCATGAATGTCCACCTGCAGAGGGTCACTGTACTGAGAGTAAAAGCTCCCTCTCTGAGCCCGACACCAGTACTGTCCACTGTGGGACAGAGCAGCAGAGATGATGGTGTAACTGGACCCATCCGTCCTGCTGTTGTCAGGGTTGGACAGTTCTGTTCCCTGTCTGTCTTTGTACCAGAGATACTTCCAGCCAGAAGAGGCTCCCCTGACCCTACAGCTCAGACTGATCCTCTCTCCTGTGTAGGTCTCTCCATGTGAGGAGTCGAAGGATAGTTCCGGCTTTGGGATTTCATCTTAGGGAATAATGTGGGGAAATTCAACACATCATATACGATTATGTTTTTAGTCTTATTCAAAGCAAATTATATAAAATATGTTATACGGAGAAATATTCAAATATAAAATAATACATACAATGTACAGTCAGTGTAACAGGATCACTAATTGGGGAGCTGACTGTTCCCCTTGTAGATCTTCCAGAACATTGGTATTTCCCAGGATGGGATGGACCAGCAGAGTGGATCATGTAAATGTTTCTCTCTGCTCTGCTGGAGTCACTCTCATCTGCAGGAAGCTCCTGTCCATCTCTGTACCATTTATACTCCCACTGTGTAGAGTCACCCTGAAGTTCACACCTCAGAGTTACTCTTTCAGTGCGAAACAAGTCTGTCCATTCAGACTGCAGGGTCAGCAGGGCTTGGGGCAGATCTGTGAAGATAGACAAACAGCAGTCAGATGGTAAAATATAAAAACACACAAACCCTCCTTTCTGGTCTGTTTATTGTTAGAATAACCAGGGTGTTGGGCAGCCATTGGACCTTGGGCACACAGAGGTTTTGTCTCCTATCATACTATGGAGTTCTGTTTCCTCTCCTCCTTTGTCTGCTAGTTCTCGCTCACTATTCATTCACAGTTTGTTACCCCAAACCAGTGTAGGTACAGTTGTTATTGGATTCTGAGTTAAGCACTTTGGGTAAATCATGCAAAGAAAGGCACTATATAAAACAATTTCCAAGCAGAATAAATTACATGGTTATATATCACTTTATATGAGTTTGCCTCTTTCAGTAACTTACCATGAATGTCCACCTGCAGAGGGTCACTATACTGAGAGTAAAAGCTCCCTCTCTGAGCCCGACACCAGTACTGTCCACTGTGGGACAGAGCAGCAGAGATGATGGTGTAACTGGACCCATCCGTCCTGCTGTTGTCAGGGTTGGACAGTTCTGTTCCCTGTCTGTCTTTGTACCAGAGATACTTCCAGCCAGAAGAGGCTCCCCTGACCCTACAGATCAGACTGATCCTCTCTCCTGTGTAGGTCTCTCCATGTGAGGAATCGAAGGATAGTTCCGGCTTTGGGATTTCCCCTGTGGGAATAATTTGGGGAAATTCAATACATCATATATGATTATGTTTTTAGTCTTATTCAAAGCAAATTATATAAAATGTGTTATACAGAGAAATATTTAAATATAAAATAATACATACAATGCAGAGTCAGTGTAACAGGGTCACTAATTGGGGAGCTGACTGATCCCCTTGTAGATCTTCCAGAACATTGGTATTTCCCAGAATGGGATGGACCATCAGAGTGGATCATGTAAATGTTTCTCTCTGCTCTGCTGGAGTCACTCTCATCTGCAGGAAGCTCCTGTCCATCTCTGTACCATTTATACTCCCACTGTGTAGAGTCACCCTGAAGTTCACACCTCAAAGTTACTCTTTCAGTGGGAAACAAGTCTGTCCATCCAGACTGCAGGGTCAGCAGGGCTTGGGGCAGATCTGAAGATAGACAGACAGCAGTCAGATGGTAAAACACGATGGTATATAGCAGCTTGCAATGTATGAGTGTTTCTCTTTCAGTAACTTACCATGAATGTGCACCTGCAGAGGGTCACTGTACTGAGAGTAAAAGCTCCCTCTCTGAGCCCGACACCAGTACTGTCCACTGTGGGACAGAGCAGCAGAGATGATGGTGTAACTGGACCCATCAGTGCTGCTGTTGTCAGGGTTGGACAGTTCTGTTCCCTGTCTGTCTTTGTACCAGAGATACTTCCAGCCAGAAGAGGCTCCCCTGACCCTACAGCTCAGACTGATCCTCTCTCCTGTGTAGGTCTCTCCCTCATGGGATGTGCAGGTTGTGACAGCTTCTGGTTTCTCTCCTTGTAATAAGCATTAGTACATTTATTAGGTGAATTTGCAGGAAACACAAAGGAAATGGGATCTGAGACATTATAATTATTATTTGCTTTTTACTCACCAGATACATTGAGATGTAGAGATCCAGGTTGAGACTGAATTACTGGGTCACTTCCTCTCTCTGCCTGACATATATATTCTCCACTGTCAGATACTTTAGCAGACTGGACAATGTAGTTCTTCTGTGCTTCTGTACTTTGGGGAGTCAGATGCTGCAGTCCTGTTTGTGTGGTTCTTTTGGCCCATGAATATCTCCATCCAGATCCTCCTCTTATATCACATTCAAGGGTCCCAGTTTCTCCACTGAACCACACAGGTGCTGGAGGATTCTGACGTATCACAGCCTGTGCTACATCTAAAAAATGCACAGTAAACAAAAAGAAAATATCATTTTAGACATTTATGGTTTTTTTCTATGTTATTATGCACTTTGTACAATGTGACTGTTTCTCCTTTAATAACTTACCATGCACTCGCAGGCTGTGATAGTTGCTGTAAGAAACTTCACTTCCTCTCTGTCCGCTACACTGATAATGTCCTTGGTCAGTCTTCATCACAGGTTGCAGGATGTACGTTTCACCATCTTGCCCACTGCTGCCCAGAAGCTGAGAGATGGCTCCATTTGTCTCTTTGGTCCAGATATATTTCCATCCCTCAGACCCAGAGAACCGACAGGTGAGAGTAACTTTCTCTCCTAGGAGCACGTCTGACCCTGGAGGATCTGCTGTCAGCCAAGCCTGAGGCCAGGACTCTGGGGCAGGAACCAACGTGAAAAACATCATGTAACACATATATGTATAATTTTTTTTAATTGTAATTACTATCATTTATCCATCCATCCATCTAGTCAGCCAGCAAAAATTATATACTCAGATGAAATGTGGTGACATACAATCAACGTAATAAATTAAACTATTAAATATCTTATCATATTTTGCCTGTCATCTAACGGGTGGCTGTACTGGTTGCACCAGCCTAACAATGACTCTGCTGACAACGACATGGGAGAACAATAAATGTGTTTTTTATTTTTGAAGCCACAGTCTTACCTGCCGATCGGCTAAGGTAAACCAAAGCTGTGAAATCTAAGATGGAAAAGTACAGAGAAAGTGAATTCACAGTCATTTACTTTCTCTTTATCTGCATAATGCTGTGTCATTTTTGGGAGGTAATAACTGTTTATTAAAACCTTCTGGGCTTGAAATTTACTTCATTTAAAATAACAAAACAAAATAATTTATATACCAGATAACAACATGAAGTATAAGCAAGACATAACAGACCACTGTACTTTTCATAAAGGTTCTTACATTTCATATATTTCCTTTTATTTATACCCATCAGCCACATATTACAGCTGCACATTAATGAAGGATTAACATCTTACTTACAGGTCCATGGAAACGTCTCACACAGCCTCATCTTGCTCTCATACCAGCAGCTTAATGAGAGACCTCAGCTGAAGTAGCTGCAGAGAGGAAATGGTGGAAAAAAAACATCTGCTTTGAGGTCAACAGTGATGCACACAAGTGTCAGATGTTAGTTCAAGTCTGTTTTTCTCTTATGCAGTTTTGCTTATTATTAAATGCTATAGTCATCTCAGTTTTGGAGAAAATGTACAGTAGCAAACTGTGGTTTACTTTACTAATAGCCCATAACAGGATTAAGAGTAATAATAGTGTTATTGTCTTTCACATTAGCTCTGCCAATCAGTCCTACACTTGTCTGTATTGCTATCAAGCTTATCAGCAAGAGTACCTTCAATCATTCTACACATCTTTAAACATACATGCTTTCATGTAAAAATTTCCTCTCATGTCCATTAGGTGCCTATCTGGTTCTGGCTTGGTTGGTGGAGTTAAGATCATAGCATTCTCTATTTAAGTGGCCCTCAAACTACGGTGCACGCACCACCAGCGGTACTCAGAGTGGCCCCAGGTGGTATGTGAGACGAGTGGTAATTTCTTGTGCACCATGAAAAAAATTGAGATCAGTGGAAAATCACTCCATATAAAAGCACATTTACTTAGTTGTTTTCAATTTTTACATTCTGTGTTATGGGGCATTTGGGGAGGATTAATGTTGCCTGCTCAAAAAGTGGTGCAGTTTCACATAAACATGCGTTTTGTAATATTCACTTAGGTATACACTCACCTAAAGGATTATTAGGAACACCATACTAATACGATGTTTGACCCCCTTTCGCCTTCAGAACTGCCTTAATTCTACGTGGCATTGATTGAACAAGGTGCTGAAAGCATTCTTTAGAAATGTTGGCCCAGATTGATAGGATAGCATCTTGCAGTTGATGGAGATTTGTGGGATGCACATCCAGGGCACGAAGCTCCCGTTCCACCACATCCCAAAGATGCTCTATTGGGTTGAGATCTGGTGACTGTGGGGCCATTTTAGTACAGTGAACTCATTGTCATGTTCAAGAAACCAATTTGAAATGATTCGAGCTTTGTGACATGGTGCATTATCCTGCTGGAAGTAGCCATCAGAGGATGGGTACATGGTGGTCATAAAGGGATGGACATAGTCAGAAACAATGCTCAGGTAGGCCGTGGCATTTAAACGATGCCCAATTGGCACTAAGGGGCCTAAAGTGTGCCAAGAAAACATCCCCTACACCATTACACCACCACCACCAGCCTGCACAGTGGTAACAAGGCATGATGGATCCATGTTCTCATTCTGTTTACGCCAAATTCTGACTCTACCATTTGAATGTCTCAACAGAAATCGAGACTCATCAGACCAGGCAACATTTTTCCAGTCTTCAACTGTCCAATTTTGGTGAGCTCGTGCAAATTGTAGCCTCTTTTTCCTATTTGTAGTGGAGATGAGTGGTACCCGGTGGGGTCTTCTGCTGTTGTAGCCCATCCGCCTCAAGGTTGTGCGTGTTGTGGCTTCACAAATGCTTTGCTGCATACCTCGGTTGTAACGAGTGGTTATTTCAGTCAAAGTTGCTCTTCTATCAGCTTGAATCAGTCGGCCCATTCTCCTCTGACCTCTAGCATCAACAAGGCATTTTTGCCCACAGGACTGCCGCATACTGGATGTTTTTCCCTTTGCACACCATTCTTTGTAAACCCTAGAAATGGTTGTGCATGAAAATCCCAGTAACTGAGCAGATTGTGAAATACTCAGACCGGCCCATCTGGCACCAACAACCATGCCACGCTCAAAATTGCTTAAATCACCTTTCTTTCCCACTCTGACATTCAGTTTGGAGTTCAGGAGATTGTCTTGACCAGGACCACACCCCTAAATGCATTGAAGCAACTGCCATGTGATTGGTTGATTAGATAGTTGCATTAATGAGAAATTGAACAGGTGTTCCTAATAATCCTTTAGGTTAGTGTATAACAGCAGAGAAGCTGACTGGTGCGTCACCTGACATAAACATGCATTTTCTGATGTTCACTTAGGTATATAAGAGCAGGGAAGCTGACTGGTGCATCACCTGACATAAACATGCATTAATGTCCCTGTTGGATTGATGTTGAATCGGAATCAAATCATTGGCTTGTGAATCGGAATTGATGCCAATATCCAGCCCTATTGCCTGTTTTGGGGGTGGCTCAGGGTTAATTAATGGTTGGATTTTATAATGAGTTATACAGTATAATGAGTATAATGACTCCAATTTTCAAATATATATACACAATTTTCAAATTAGTATATTCCAACCTTATTTCAGCATTAAGTGACCAATTTCTAAATGTAATACCTTTTTTGACCACAGGATGGCATTAGCGCAGCACTTTTCACTACCACTATAACCTCCACTATAATAGTCACTAGAATAGATGAAAACAGCCACTTTTACCCAAAAAATTATGCTATGCCTAAAATGTGATAACTTGTTCTGAAGTTTATTACAATAAAATAAAAAGATCATATGCAACATGTTGTGGTACCTCTAATTGCCTGTGGGTCAGTTTTTACTACTCATTTACTGTGATTTGTCCTAGACTGCTGTGAAACTATTTTTAGTATCGACTGCCATGGCAGTCCAGGCAAATTTAGATAAATGACCAAATAAAATAAAGCTCTGTCACTCAGCTCCTCCAATTAAAAAATACAGTACAACCAATAGTTTAATTGGACAATACAGAATTCCACATCTTCATTTGGCTCCTTATCCTGGCGGGAGTTATCAAATCAAAGGGGGACTCCGTTTCCAGTTTGTGGGATGGGACAATGGGAGGATCCAATTTTCCACCCACCAAGCCCAAACAAAGATTCTCCCTGCTAATCCGGTTCGACGATCGCGCATTGTGAACTTTCTGGAGATCCACGTATAAACTTGCAGCAGAGGTTTGGAACATATGGTCTGAGAACCTGTCCTTTTTGTACAACCATGGCCACGAGATCACAGGACAAATGGAAAAGAATTATTATTAAAATAGTCAACCTGGAGGGATCACTCTTATCAACCTCATACTGTATACTAAAGTTTTGATATACCGTGACTTTGGCAAAGGTACGTGCATTCTAAGGGTGTTGGAAATAGAGGGAACGTGTCCACCCTAATATCCACCTCCGCTTCCTTTCTTCCCAGTTAATAAATAAATACATAATCAACAACGCATTCTTTATCTTTCATTATGAATCCGTGTGTTACTGAGAACAATTCGCTGTGCATTCAAAGCACAAGGATGAAACCTAATAAAGATTGTAGTCTTGTATCAGACAGAATCGTTTCATCATATGGATCAGTTATTTTTTAGGTAAGTGATGTTTGGCTATGAAACTGTCCTCTTAACGATGTTAGTCTTATATTAATTGAGCAGTATGAGCTCACAACAGTGATGAGACAGCTAAGCGATGCTCAGACCAGCCTTATGATACAGTCAACTAAGAACTTTTCGGGAAACACGTCAGAGCGTTAAGAAGCAACTTAAGGCAGAACTTACGAACGATGTAGCATTAAGGTTTCAGGAAAGGCGCCCGATGTCTGTAATTTTTCAGTATTTTGTATACCATTATAAAACCATTGGAAATTGCTGTGAATAGAGTTATTAGGAAAATCGGGACTTTTTCTACACTGTATAACGTACATTTTGTTGTAAAGCACTAAAATAAATGTCACTTGCCAATGTTAATAATTTTTATACATCTATTCTCTCATATACAGTGAGGTCAATAAGTATTTCATCACCCTGTGATTTTGCAAGTTCTCTTACTTAGAAATCATGGAGGGGTCTACAATTTTCAGCATAGGTGCATTTCCACTGTGAGAGACAGAATCTAAAAAGAAAAATCCGGAAATCACATTGTATGATTTTTTAACAATTTATTTGTGAATTACTGTGTCAAATAAGTATTTGATCACTTGAGTCAAAAAAAAATAATATTGGTACAGAAGCCTTTGTTAACAATTACAGAGGTCAAACGGTTCCTGTAGTTCTTCACCAGGTTTGCACACACTGCAGGAGGGATTTTGGCCCACTCCTCCATACAGATCTTCTCTAGATCTGTCAGGTTTCGGGGCTGTCGCTGAGCAACATGGAGTTTCAGTTCCCTCCAAAGATTTTCTATTGGATTTAGGTCTGGAGACTGGCTAGGCCACTCCAGAACCTTTATATGCTTCTTACGGAGCCACTCCTTGGTTTTCCTGGCTGTGGAGTTATAAGCAGGATCACTGCTGTCCAGCACCTCTCACCATGGGCAACTCCAGAGTAGAATAGAGTCCAACCCTTCTCCAGAATTTTGGTTCCAGAATCTGAGTTGCACAAAATAAGCCTAATGTAGAACTATTCCAAAATTTAAACTCAAAATACCGTGTTCACCTGAATATAAGACATTTTCTTTTCCCTCAAAATACATCTTAAAAAGTGATGTTGTCTTATATTTGGGGTTTAATCTAAAAAAGGGGATAGACAGCACCAAATATAATATTTTTAATATGGTGAAATATATTTGCTGTGTGATTTCTTGCATGAGCATGAGAGTCAAAGCGGGTGAGCGTCACGCCAGAAGCGTGAGAGTTGGCAGCCTTGGAAATGCCGAGTTTAGCGTGTATTCCTGAGGGTCGTGTAAATTCTTGGCTTCCATGGTTGTACTGCTGCTGTTAATAAACACAGTAACATTCATTTTAAAAGAGCTGTCACATCATTTATTAATATGGCTCAACCTTTCTCCGCTATACATTTCTTTACCCTCTTCATGTGAGTCGTCTGCATTGAGAACATCCTGCACCCTGAAGGACTGTGGAGTTTGTAATAATACACAAATAATACATTGGTTTTTTGGAATGTCAGCTGTTCAATACTCTATTTGTAATCCAATTACCTGTGGTTGCTTTTTAAGACGTGGTTACTGGCTAATTTATATGTACTTATATGTGTTTATGAAATAAAATTATTTTTCTCTGTAACGGTAAGACTGGGTATTCCAAAAAATTGAGGAGTCATCTCATATTCGGGCCAATATAAAGTAATTAGAGAATATTGTGATACTGTTGGGTTATGCAGTGAGCGTATTTGGCCTACAGGTGGCGGCGCCTCTGAGCTGTACAGTCGCCATTTTCCATCTTTTTGCGTGTTATCAGTGTAGTATCCCAACACCCTATCAGCGCCATGCAAAGCATTCGCCACTTGAGGGCAGTATTGTCCTGCAATTAAGATTTACTGTACTGACTCCAGAGGGATATTTTAGAACACGTTTCCACCCGAATTCGATCCAGGGACCTTTAGCTTGTTAGGGGAATGTGATAATCACAACACTATGGAAATTTATAACTTACAAAAACTAATATACGGAAAATTATCACGATTATATTCAGCATTTGCTCTGTGCTCCTCCCATCGTGCAAGAGAAATCAAGTGTAACTTAATTTTTTGTTGTGTGTTTTATTCACTTATTTCACCATGGAACCATCAGATCTATTGGGAAAGACGCTACAGTGTAATTTGTGCTTCAAAGAGCTGCATTATGTCCTTTGCTTATTTTCTCACTTGTCTCCCGTGATTAATCCTTGTTCTCTTCTTAGCTGGAGCCCAGCTGCGCACTGCATGCACTGTTTGCCTTTTCCCTTTCTTTCTTTCTTTCTCTCTTTCTTTCCGTCTCGTTTGCCAAAGAAGGCCTACAGATGAATGGAAGGTGCTACCCGCATTCCTTTCAGTCTCACGGCTATTTCCCCGTATCGGTTACTGTCTTTGTGATGCTTCTGCCTCTCAAACCAAAACACACCAAGCAGAGTTACACATGCAGCATTTTCTTCCAGATACATTGATCACTTATCAAATACATCTAATGATTGTGACTATAGCCGACTATAATTAAATGTGTGCAATCAATCTGGTTGTGTTTATTTAAATAAAAGTATATCATTTTAAAATTTTTATTTCCGTCCTCCCCTCTATGTCGCGGTTGTGGGAGGTAGGGGTGGGAAGTCCGTCCATCACTGGGCACCTAAACACACACACACACACACACAGATATAGAGAGAGCTCAACTATTTCAGTCTTGGTGGGGACCCTTCATTCATTTCTATGGGCATAAGTCTAATATAAACAATGACAACGTTAACCCCTACTCAGCCCAAACCTTAACCATTAGTAACCAAACTTAATACAAGACTTTTGGCATTTTTAGTCTTTGGATTGCATTCACAGGGGTAGTTTGGTGCTACAGTGCTTAGCACTGTTGCCTCATACCTCTGGGACCCGGGTTTCTCTTGGTTTGCAGGTGTTAATCATGCCTTAGCTCTGTTTTCAAGGACATCCTGTTATTTTTCACAATCTAATATGAAGCTTCTCTTCTCATGCAGTCTGTGTGATGTCCAGGGTCCCTCACATTCTAATACTTCAAACGGTAATTAATCCGGACTGGTGTGTGTTTGGAAATTCAGGCATATCTGCAGTCAGCACAGATGGAACTGGAAAGACCCCGGAGAGATTCATGAACATCTGGGCTTGGATGTTTGATGCCTTTCAGCTATACTTTTAAAGGCAGAGGACAGGCATGGAGTGTTCATATTAACCTCTATATCTCTGATTAAAGGTAAACTCTGTGATAATCGGCAGGAATTCAGCTTTCAGTCAGACGCTGAACCATCTCTGTCAGTTTCAGAATAGCTGAGTGCTGTGGCTTTGGGTTCCTGTTCAGTTTTTGCGTACTTAAGGTACGAAAAGAAGGCTTGATATAAACATCAGTAATTACTGAACAGATTCAGATCTGCGCTTGTTTGATGATGAATCATGAATCAGTTTTGATGGAGTTCTAAGAAACAGCTGGAATGGAGCAAATCAGTAAAGCATTGCAGATATATTGGTATCTGTTGCAGTTATATTCCTCTGGATTATAATCAAAACACATTAGTGCTGTCTTCAGGCAATTCAAATAATAAAAAAAAAGGCATTTGATGACATATTTGCACGTGTTTCCTCTTCAGGACATATTCTCACGCTACACCTGAGAGTTAGCATCATTAGCGTCGTTAGCAGGGGACTGGAGGTGTCGTGGGCTGGAAGCATCGTGTTCTGCTAACCAGCCAGGTAGCTACCATCTTCTTGCTTGCTAGAGCCGAAACATCGGGGGGGGGGGGGGGGGTCACTTTCTGACTGGGGCCCCAGAAACAACAGACCGTCCTTTGGCCTCATGTGATTCCAGAAGCAGGCGAGGGATATTTCGTAGAATAGCTGGTTGAGTAAAAAATGCTCAATGTGGCAGTTCAGTTAGAACAGCAGCACTTGATTACCTTTGGGACTCTCTCCGGAAGCTTCTTTGAGCTGTCCCAGTTTCAAAACATAGCTTTGAAAACAAAAATGCCAAAAAAATAGGGTACGGTACTCCTCCCTTTCTGCCATCTGGCTTGTAGGCTTCCATAATCAGCTCCCCAGAGATCGGTACCAAACAAGCACTTTAATGAGCTGATTAAGGGCAGCGCTTATACCCATACAGTCAATGACAGCTAATGGTGACACAGTTGCTTACCCAGCAGACATCAGGCGCAGGACTGGGCGCTGAAAGTGGGACAAACCACTGAGACTTCCTACACCCAATTTATATGAAGTAGAAACAAACTACATCCTCCCCAGTGCCAGTAGGGGGCCAATCACACATTGCTTACATGTCAAATGCACAGCATGGGGCGTAGTGGTTAAGGCACCATGCCCAACCAGGACAACTGTTATGGGTGCCTCCGTAATATAATTATATGACAAGCAGCACAGGTACACTGTGGACTGGATGCCAGTCCACCGCAGGGCACAGACACAACAGGAGTGAGCCTAACTGCATATATTTTGACTGAAAGGAGAAACTAGAGTACCTAGAGAAAACCGGCCCAACATGAGAACATGCAAACTCCACACATACAGAGCAGAGGTGGCATTCGAACAACCAAGTTCTGAAGGGGCTTTACAAACTCTTGCTTAGCTACTGTGAACCTGCAATTTCCTTTGGGATTAGTGCAGTGTCTGCCTCCCTGCCTGTCTGTCTCTCTGTGTACCTGCCTCTGTCTGTCTGCCTGTCTGTCCATCCACCTGTCTGTCTGCCTGTCTGTCCATCCACCTGTCTGTCTGCCTGTCTGTTCATCCACCTGTCTGTCTGCCTGTTCCTTTTTCTCTGTATGTTTATCTGTACTGCCTCTCTGTCTACCAGCCCATCTCTGTCCTCTACCTGCCTGTCTATCTGTATGTCTGCCTGTCTATCTACCTGCCTGTCTATCTGCCGGTCTGTGTGCCTGCATGCATGTCTGTCCATCTATCTTCCTTACAAAGCAGCCTATCTGGAGAGGGTAAGGAAACTCTGGGTCGTCTCCCTATGAACAACAGGAATCTACCTAATCCACATCCTAACTGTGTGACAATGGCAAGGAAATACCCCAGACTGAGGGTCCCTCAACGAAGGAGGATTTATTCTGCATTCCAGCAGGCCATACAAATGTGGCAAGACCCCCGACACTGAGCCTTTGATTCCAGATTTTGCATGTGACCACTTTACCCCAGAGCAGGCCTGATCTTTATCGTCAGCCCTCTGGGGTCATATTGTGAGTCTTCACTATCGTTATGGGGTTTGACTGGACGGTGATCCATCTTGATCCATTCTGTATATTTACATGAGAGGGACTCACCAGTCGTCCATATGGCAGCAGTGGTGCCGTCCCGTTATACGCGCCGCACAGCTCAGACAGACCTACTAAAGCCTAATTCGTGTGCTCAAATTTCCATGTGGATATAACATGTTAAACCATGTACATACAAATATTATAACACAAAGATCTGGGTATTATTTCACGCTTCTTTAATTTCAATACTTTTCACCTGTCAAGCTAACCTTACTTGTGGGTGGTCCCTGTAACCCTACCTTCCGTCCATTTTTCACTCCCTCCTTCCTCGTTCCTGTCTTCCCCTGCCTCTTTCCAGTCACAGAATAAGTAGCAAGAGGAGCCAAAGAGGTTCTGCCAATTTATGCCATGTTTTAACTTTGTCGGAACACTAAGGTGGACTGTTTCATCAATCCATCGGGTTTTTTATTGCGTCAATGCAATCAGAGGCAAATCGACACCGTATGCACTGGGGTGTCCCTAAAAGCTCAAGCATTTGGCACTACAGGAGAAAAACAGGAAGAGAAATGTTTTTTTTTTCTTTTTCTATACTCTTGGTATCTGCTGGAGGCCTTGTCCACAAATCCACTTGATTCCTCCATGACATAATCAGCAGGCATGTTTAGCGGCACTCAAACCCCACAGTTGTGTGAGGTACCCAAGGTCTGGGGCCCCCAGGTGGCCACGACAGTCACCGAATTGGGCTGCGGACTAAGTGACTTTTTCAGTAGAACCCAAAATTAACAAACCTGTCCTTGGATATAAAGCACAGATTTTTGCACAAACAAGATAACCTGAGACTTTCCTCTGTATTAGAAGAATGTAACTCAGTGACTTTGCAGAATGACTTTGGCATAAATAGTTTCGATTATCAAGAAACTGCATGGATGAAGCTGCGGAATTTGTTGGATTAAATACAGAGAAACCAGCCATCCAGGAAACAAGTAACAGTCTGTTTTTATTTACTTAATTTTTCTTTGCCGATGGATGATGGGGAGCTTTTGAATTTCCTTCTTTGGGTCTGGAGGAATCACTCAGGACTAAGTGTTATGTCCTTTCACATGCTGGAAGAGCTCAGGGAAGAGATGACTGGAGATTAAAAAAAAAAAATCGCCCAGCATTTAATCATTGCCAGGAGTTACCAGATCTTTCATGTTGTTTGTTCTGATTTGTTTAACAGGGATATGCTGTAATCCATCGATACTTAAACAAAATGGGCACTATCAAAATACAGAAAAACCCAGATAATCAGGTGTGCCACGTTTTGTAAAACGATTCCATGTGTATGTAAGTTAATAATGTGTTCAAACCAAAGGGAAAAGATTGGATGTTTTTTTGCAGATGTTTAAGTAGCGTAAGGCAAACTATCACTGTTAAATATACCACAGGAGTCAGCGGTTGTGGAAAGTGCAGCATGATACACAATCTTAGCATATGATCTACAGTTTTGCTATAAGGTTTTTCCTGACTTTTTCTGACTTTTTCTCTGACTTTTTCTCTGTTTCCACAGGTCCAACATCAGTGTTCCCCTCTAGCCTGCGCCACTTATTTGAAAACAGCACAAGCGATTGGACCTTACTGTAATTAAACACTTAAAACACCCAAACAACTTGCGCAAACATGCCCAAACATCTTCTAGTTTAAATCCCTACAGTCACGAGATGCTAACCAAACACAAATCGATTTCTAAAAGTTTTAGACAAACTCAAATTTTGTGGTTATAGGCATATTAACGTGGGATTCCCTTGGCATTATAAACATTTTGGCTCAAACACATTGTTTTGAAAGCTCTGACCATTGAGAAGAAGCAATATTAATCTTGTCTCTGGAGTCTTAGACACCAACTATCCGTATGCACTCTACATATTGAATGCTGTGGATGGTGTGAATACGCAATGTACGTGCTGGGATCCACATGTGAAATCTGATAAAAGTCATGGATGCCATATTTACAGGGGATCTTTTTTTTCTGTTTTTACGCATTTTAGTTTGTTTTTGATTAAAGGCTTATGACTAATATCGATCTTTGAACCCTTGCGGAGATACGACTGCCCAGATCAGCATATTTTATGCGGTCAGTGTTATGTTATTCAGATAAACAAAAAAGAAGTGCAGTTCCTCTAGCAGCCATATTGAAAACTATTTTTTTATGTTATGATGTTTTTTTTCCTTTAATTTTTGAAGTCTGGATATTAGCAGCTGTACCAGAGACAGGTCAGTCTAGGACAGGGGCTGTTAACCCAAGTCTGAACCGGCCAACTCAAAGTTGTTCACAATTATTCTTCAGATAGTTACTTCTAACACAGTTCCTTCACTACAAGACAGATAGACATTTGGGATAATTAGTCTAACATCTGAAATGTAGAGCACAGTTAATGTTTGCAGCAGAAAGCAGCCTTGACTGACACACCAGGACCTGCTGAATGGCCGGATTCCGATTTAATGAGGTAGATTCACAACAAGCCAGTTAAATAGGTAAATTTGTTTGTTCCTGTCAGAACTGCTGCTGAATGGGTTGTGGAAGGCAACTGTGAATCTTCAAGAAACTTAAGTCCCAGTGACCTGCTGTTTATTCCAGCCTGCCTTGAATTTCAATGTATCTTTAAATTACGTTCATTCATGCATAAAAATAGACATATAATAATGCCATTAGTCCATGAGCTATTAGTTGAGTTCTCCCCAAACGAGCTTGATGGACCGAATGGCCTCCTCTCATTGGCATATTTCTTATGTTCTTATGTTCTTATCAGTCCGACACAGGGCACATGGTGAGGGGCCCCAGGGAGAGATATCAGTCCGTCACAGTGCACATGGTGAGGGGCCCCAGGGAGAGATATCAGTCCGACACAGGGCTCATGGTGAGGGGCCCCTGGGAGAGATATCAGTCCGTCACAGTGCACATGGTGAGGGGCCCCTGGGAGTGATATCAGTCCGACACAGGGCACATGATGAGGGGCCCCTGGGAGAGATACAGTATCAGTCCGTCACAGTGCACATGGTGAGGGGCCCCTGGGAGTGATATCAGTCCGTCACAGGGCACATGAAGAGGGGCCCAGGGAATGATATCGGTTCGACACAGGGCACATGGTGAGGGGCCCCAGGGAGAGATATCAGTCCGACACAGGACACATGACGAGGGACTCCTGGGAGTGATATCAGTCCGACACAGGGCACATGACGAGGGGCCCCTGGGAGTGATATCAGTCCGACACAGGGCACATGGTGAGGGGCCCCTGGGAGTGATATCAGACTGATACAGGGCACATGACGAGGGGCCCCTGGGAGTGATATCAGTCCGACACAATGCACATGGTGAGGGGCCCCTGGGAGTGATATCAGTCCGACACAGGGCACATGGTGAGGGGCCCCTGGGAGTGATATCAGACTGATACAGGGCACATGACGAAGGGCCCAGGGAGTGATATCAGACTGACACAGGGCACATGACGAGGGGCCCCTGGGAGTGATATCAGTCCGACACAGGGCACATGGTGAGGGGCCCCTGGGAGTGAAATCAGACTGATACAGGGCACATGACGAGGGGCCCCTGGGAGTGATATCAGTCCGACACAGGGCACATGGTGAGGGGCCCCTGGGAGTGATATCAGTCCGACACAGGGCACATGGTGAGGGGCCCCTGGGAGTGATATCAGACTGATACAGGGCACATGACGAAGGGCCCAGGGAGTGATATCAGACTGACACAGGGCACATGACGAGGGGCCCCTGGGAGTGATATCAGTCCGACACAGGGCACATGGTGAGGGGCCCCTGGGAGTGATATCAGACTGACACAGGGCACATGACGAGGGGCCCCTGGGAGTGATATCAGTCCGACACAGGGCACATGGTGAGGGGCCCCTGGGAGTGATATCAGACTGACACAGGGCACATGACGAGGGGCCCCTGGGAGTGATATCAGTCCGACACAGTGCACATGGTGAGGTGCCCCTGGGAGTGATATCAGACTGATACAGGGCACATGACGAAGGGCCCAGGGAATGATATCAGACTGACACAGGGCACATGACGAGGGCCCCCTGGGAGTGATATCAGTCCGACACAGGGCACATGACGAGGGGCCCCTGGGAGTGATATCAGTCCGACACAGGGCACATGGTGAGGGGCCCCTGGGAGTGATATCAGTCCGACACAGGGCACATGACGAGGGGCCCCTGGGAGTGATATCAGTCCGACACAGGGCACATGACGAGGGGCCCCTGGGAGTGATATCAGTCCGACACAGGGCACATGGTGAGGGGCCCCTTGGAGTGATATCAGTCCGACACAGGGCACATGGTGAGGGGCCCCTGGGAGTGATATCAGACTGACACAGGGCACATGACGAGGGGCCCCTGGGAGTGATATCAGTCCGACACAGTGCACATGGTGAGGTGCCCGTGGGAGTGATATCAGACTGATACAGGGCACATGACGAGGGGCCCCTGGGAGTGATATCAGTCCGACACAGTGCACATGGTGTGGGGCCCCTGGGAGTGATATCAGTCCGACACAGGGCACATGGTGAGGGGCCCCTGGGAGTGATATCAGACTGATACAGGGCACATGACGAGGGGCCCAGGGAGTGATATCAGACTGACACAGGGCACATGACGAGGGGCCCCTGGGAGTGATATCAGTCCGACACAGGGCACATGGTGAGGGGCCCCTGGGAGTGATATCAGTCCGACACAGGGCACATGGTGAGGGGCCCCTGGGAGTGATATCAGTCCATTACAGGGTACAGAGATACATATAGACAATATGGACAGTGTAGAAAAATTGCATGTTTTTGGGTTCGATAAGGGAAACTGAATATGCGAAGAGTATGATGGGAGTGGTGTATGGCTCAGCAGGTTAAACATCTCTTCCTATGACCAGATGGTTGTCAGTTCACGTCCCAGCCTCAGCAGAGTTGCCACATGTCTGTGGCCCCTTGAGCAAGGTCCCTAATCCACAGCTGCAGGGGTGCTGGCTAGCTGATCCTACACTGTGATGTCCAAACTTGCTCTCACTTTCATGCAGAGTAAGATGGGGTGGAAAAAACAGAATTTCCCACTAGGATTAGTACATTCAGGGCTGGGATTCAAATACATAACCATTGGAGTGCGCATACAAACCACTGAGCAACCCCATAAACTATTTAGCATAATTATCGCATAATATTTTTTTTTTACGTATTGATATAAATATATAGGAACCAAAATACAGTCGTGCTTTCATCAGTACCAACATACTTACCAAATATGGGTGAATAAATTTATGGAGTTCAAACGAGTTAAACTCAGCTTGCAGCGTACAGTATATTACACATCCATCTTAAGATGAAAAAATGTGCATTTTAAACAGACCCTGTGGCAAGGCTCTCTCCTCTTATCAAGGCCGGTTATACTCATGGACGAGAGCAGTGACTTGTATATAAACCAGCATTTAAGCGGGTCCACTATTTACATGGAGACATGGGAAAGCAGTCGGTCACAGCCCCCAGGATACCCTGGGGTGTGGAATCACTGTAAGATGAACGGCAACGCTTTATATTACCTGTACCTTCATAATGCATTTATCATACATTCATAATGCATTTATCATACATTCATAATGCATTTATCATACATTCATAATGCATTTATCATACATTCATAGAACATTCATAAGCAGCATGGAGCTATTAACCCTATTAACCTTATTAACCTTATATATTAACCTTAAAATCCTAACATAATTTAACAGCTTTAATATACATTAAAAACAAACATTATATGGTAATAACAAACATTATGATTGTATAATCCTGTTAAGGGATGTTAGGATGTTACAGTGTACTTACATGCTGCTTATGAATGTTCTATGAATGCATTATGAAGGTGTACTGAATGTACTATAGATGCATTATAAAGGCATTATGAACATGCAGTTAATGTAAAGCATTACCAAATGAACTTTTTGAAGAGACGTTACCCCTTAACTTAATTGAACAGTAATGGGAGGTAATGAATAAATGTGTTGTTTTATTTAAGTTTTCTTTTTGGTTTTGTTTTGCTAACATTTCAGATGACTTTTCCTCGTCTGTATCACTTCCATGCACCCCCACCCCCTCTTCCTCTCACCAGCTATATACCATTTTTATAGCTGTTGTATATACATTTCATCTGTAGTTGTTAAACACATCTGTTGTCCTGTGTTTATATTTTCTCTCAGCCTATATATAAAACACAATAACTGTTAAGTGTCTCTTACTTTTTCCATCCCGCATTCACAATGAGAAGCTGATTATTTTTTCATTTAAAATATAAAGTGTAATTTGTTGGGTTTCTCTGTAGGGTCTCAGCTTCATGGAAGAAAGGGGGGAGTCATATTGTATCAGAAGCATATTAACACTTGAGGTAGCAACCGTAAAAGTTGCCAACAGAGGAGGCAGTGGTTGACCTGAGTTACACATTTAGAGGCCCCTGGGCTTCCTCCCGGGTGAACCCGTGCAGTAAACATCTCCACATCACATCCACTACAGGATCTTCAAGTCATTTGTCCAGCTAATGGGAAACAAAATGCAGGTCGGGATTTTGGCCCCCATAAACATTACCTCAGTCATTATTATTATTATTATTATTATTATTATTATTTTGTCAGTAAGTTGTTTTTAGGGGTGGCATGGTGGAGCTGTTACCTCATACCTCAGGGGCCTGGGTTTGAGTCCCTGCTGGGATTCCACGTTTGTGGAGTTTGCATGTTCTCCGCGTGTCATCGTGGGGTTTCCTCCGGGTACTCCAGTTTCCCCCCCACAGGTGAGGCTGATTGGAGTTACCAAGTTGCCCATAGGTGTGTGTGAGTGTGCCCTGTAATGGGTTGGTGTCCCATCCTGGGTTGATCCCTGCCTGGCGCCCATGGACTCTGAACAGGAGAAGTGGTTTCTGAAGATGGATGGCAGTTATTGCCATTTTGACAGTGACTTTTTAAATATATTTGGCCGTAAATCCATTCCTCACACATACCACGTTCATTAACCAGAACAAATAAATTAGTATCTGCTGTGGGTGATGAAGACTCCTTCACAGTAATGAAGACTGTAGAGTCCACCTGGTATCCAGCTTCAGACTGACCGTGCCATGGCTCAATCTATCATTCAATGAGACACAACAACCATTTCTAGGCGTGGACTGAAGTGTTTAATAAATAACAATGTCAAAAACAACACAACAACAAAAGCTTGGTTTTCATTTTGGGAAATTTATACATATACATTATATATATATATATATTTGACTGTATAAACTATAAATATGACATGCAGTCCTCATAACTTAAAAACACCAATAATTTACAGAGTGAGGTAGGGGTAGGTGGGGCATGTGGGATGGGTTTGGGGTGGGTGGGGCAAGGCAGCTGGTTGGCATTAAGGCTGTTGTGGCTGTTTGGGGTGGGTGGGGTTGGGGCAGGGTTGTGGGGGGGTTGGGGTTTAATGGGTGGGGCCGCGGCAGCATCCCCTCGGCCTCACTGCTTCCAGGACCTGCGGCTGAGGACGCACACGCAGGCGGTGTTGATGCGAATGTAGCGCCAGGCCACCTGGTTCTGGAAGGAGGTGAGCGCCCGCACGAAGGTGTGCGTGTTCGAGCAATGCGAGTTCCAGCGGCGCCCGTCGATACCGCGGCAGCCGGTGGTGCCAGACGGACCCGTCAGACACGTGGTCTCGAAGAAGTACTGCTTGATGACCACGTTGTCGATGTTGAAGTTGGGGAGGACCATCACCTCGTTGCCTGCCATGTCCGTGGCCCTCGTCTTGTTGATAACCCAGCGGTTGACACTGTCGCACACAGAGTACTCGCCCCGGTGCATTGGCTTAGTGGCCTTCCTTCGCACCCGGGGGCCTGGTCCCTCTCCCTCGGGGCCTGGGGCCACGGCACTGAACAGAACCCGGGGCGAGCGGTAGCGTCGCTTGTTGAAGAGTTTGGGGTCCACTACGGGAATGGGGTGCGAGTCCCGGTGCTGTTGCTGGCTGGCCATCGGGGCGCTGGGGCCGGCGGATGTCCTGAGGGGCCCTGCCATGCCCTGCCCGGTGGTCCTCTGGGCGTCCCCTCCTATGTGTGCTACAGCCTGGACGCTGATCAGGAAGAGTAGGGCCAGCGTTGACGACCTCATGGGCACACGTCCTGCCAAGAGAATCGGTAGCCAATCAGATGTCTTCACAGTTCAACCAATCATTAACCACGCATTCTGATATGATAGCCAATAGCTAACCACATGTCCTGACAAGATATCCAATAGCCAGTCATAACTTCTGTAAATATCCTTAACTTTGTCTCATAATACTACACTTAAATTTTTTAACTGTCCAAATCTAGATTAAAAGTTGGTACAAGACCTCTACTGACTTCTAAAGTACTATCCTAGACCCACCTCCTCTACAACCTGATTGGTTATCTTTCTGAACCAATCATTCTTCCTTCAGCCCTCAGAACATTTTTGTGTAAATATAACTGCCACGGGCGAAAAGGCTCCCCCTTCAGGTGGAAGCCGGCATTTCGTGATGTATGGATTCTGGGACTTTTGCCACAACTACTTGAAGAACATGGGGAATGTCAGTTTTTATTATCCTCCTCTGGCTGACATCCAAGACTTTTCTAGCCCCTCATAATTCTCAGTGCTTTACAGGGTATTACAGTGCTGTGCATCTAAAGTTGCCAAGTCAAAGTCCAGATCTAAATCCCATCGAGAACCTGTGGCTTTCTTTGGAAATTGCAGTGAAGAAGCAACATCCAACCAATGTCAAGAACCTGTAGAAAAGCCTCCAATGAAGAATGGGCCAGAATCACTCCTGGAGTGTAAAAGGGGCTAGAATCACTCCTGGAGTGTAAAAGGGGCTAGAATCACTCCTGGAGTGTAAAAGGGGCTAAAATCACTCCTTGAGCTGGTAACTACTTACTCAAAAATACTTAGAGCCGTTGTTCGACAAAAGGTGACCCTACCAAATGCTAACATGCAGGGATTGAAATCTGATGCTTTTTAAAAGATTTTGAGTATCTTTAGAAGATTTTGTCTTTGAAATTTGACTCTGACAGACTATGGGTTTGAAATAAAGATAATGACAGCAAGAACATGTGGATGAATAATTTGTAATTCATGCAAATTTGACGATTTTAAGGGGGGTTTAATACTTTTGCAAGGCAGAGTAAGCTCTCGACAAGCTACCTGGTGATTCCTTCACTGATGGACAGTATGTGGCCCATGTTGTCTGTCACTCTTTGATGGCTGCGGCAAACCTCACATTGCCAAGGCTGACTCACACAGTTCATCAGGTCATAATGTCCACGTTAGTCGCCACAAAAACGCACAACTGAAATAAAGTCAAGGCAGATCCAGCATTCTTTCACAGCTGGGTTTCAGTAATGCCAGATTTTAACCATTAATTCCTGGCAAAATGCATTTCCATGGGTGTTGACTACATTGCTTGCATGTCTGTTACATCACCTGTGTTCTAGTGCCAGTTTTTTACACAGTTACTGTACATTTAGCTAATCTAGGCAGAGAGTCATCAACTGTACATTTCATAATGGCAGACTATTTAATTGCTAATGGATATATTTTCTGGGCTGTTTCCTTAAGTGGCATTCTTTAATATGCTTTTTTGGCACTCTTTAATATACTAATATAATAATGTACTTTTAAGTTTTAAATTTTGTATTTGGAGTAATAGGTAAAATCAAATAAATCAAATTTTATGTAACAAATTTTTACAAGTTGTCAGAGAGGCGTCTATGGTGATTTACTGTTATTTTTTCAGGCACACATTGCAAAGCTTATCAAGTACCTCTGTTTAGAAGTGGAAATTCGTTGAATGAATTGATTGAAATTGAACAAGACCCCATGTTCAAAGAACATTTTTGTGTTTTTTGTTGTTTTTTTTTTCAGTGGTGAAAGTATATTTAAAGGGGGCGGGGGCTGCGTTCTCTCATCAGAAATGAAAAGTACATAAAGGGCACTAGACAAACCAGGCTAATTATGCTGATGGGAAAAAGCTGAACAGCCAATAGGAAGTCTGCTGGCCCCGTTGCCATGTGACACGTCCCTCAGGGCAGGGAATCGGAAAGATCACGGTGTGTCGGGACACGCAGCTGGTCGTTCCCACGCTGACAGGCAGACACGCACAATAGCCTCTCCGCCTTTTTTCCTGTGCACATGTCACGTATCGCTGACATTTGTCTACTTTTATAGTTCTCAACACGCAATGTTTGGATGTTATTTGCATGACAAAACCCCCGCATAAATCTTACAATTAATGTCACATGTAGATTTTCTTCATCAGTTATTTTATTGATTCCATGAGAAGAGGTGGGGGGGGGGGGTTGGTGTGTGACAAAGCAGGTTAGGCCTCTGTGCTCAGATCCTGTGCGCGTTAGTTAGCCACACCTCCACGGGGCCCCTGATCAGGGCCCTTAACCCCCTGAAAAATGCCCCAGGGGGGCTGGATGGACGGCTGACCCTGCAGTCAGACCCCAAGCTTCAGTCTCACCTGTATATGTGTGTGTGTGTGTGTGTCTTTAAAAAGGAGAGCATGATGGGATATGTGACAGCTAATAAAATGTACCTGTTCTTATACTTGTACAAATCGTGAATACAGCTTCATCCATCCACCCGTTTTCCATACCTGTCTGTCCTGTGCAGGTTCATGGGGATTCTGAGCCTAAGATAGAGGCACAAGGCAGGGAGTAACCGAGGATGGGGCACCAACCCATTACAGAAATAAAGCTTAATTTCATTACAAAATGCCCCTTCAGTTACTTTCAAGGTTGTATTTTCCAATCTTTTCAATTACAGCGATTGGTTTTATTAGGAATCAGTCAATCACTGTTGCGGCTGGATGTACCGTGAAAAGACATGACTTGAAAATGGAATATCGGCTCATTGCTGGGATTCATAATTTGGCTACCAGTAGAAAACAAGCTAGAGCCATAGCATTGTTTCAGGGTTATGCAGTCTGTGCTGTGGGCACAGGGAGAGCCAGTTACACTGTGCGAGTGGTTAGGTTTATACATCATAACAGCGCCCCCTGCAGTCTTTGTTGTGGCTGCAAGGAGAGTCACTGACACTGTGTGAGTGGTTAGGTTTATACATCATAACAGCGCCCCCTGCAGTCTGTACTGTGGGTCAGAAGAGAGTGCCACTGATGCAGTGAGAGTGGTTAAATTGATACTGTTGGGAATGCAGGGAGAGCCACTGACACTGTGAGACATGTATTTTTGTTTGTTTGTTTTATACATCGTAAAATTTCAGACCCCGGCTCTTGCCTACCTGTCAGTTTCTCCAGGTGAAGTGCTGCCCCTCCAGTAGGCTCCTAGAGCAACCGTCCCACGCAGGCTGGCCCCCAAGCATCTGCCATTCGGGCTCCTCCCCCCCCTCACTGCTGCCCCCTGGGACACAGCGGAAAGAGCGACTTGCTATGAGTAAACCAAAGCACAATTACTATACATGCAACACACATAACCGTGTATGTCCCCGCATAATGTCTCACAATAAAGCCAAGAGTAGCAAAAACTATGCTGAATAAGTATGTAAGGGTGAAGCCTGATGTAAAAAGCTGCAGTGACGCAATGGGAGCAGTGAGAGCAGTGGGAGCAGTGGGGGGGCAGTGAGAGCACTGGGTGGGCAGTGAGAGCACTGGGGACAGTGGGAGCAGTGAGAGAAGTGGGGGCAGTGAGAGCATTGGGGACAGTGGGAGCAGTGAGAGCATTGGGGACAGTGGGGGCAGTGGGGACAGTGGGAGCAGTGAGAGAAGTGGGGGCAGTGGGGGCAGTGAGCATTGGGGACAGTGGGAGCATTGGGAGCAGTGGGGGCAGTGGGAGCAGTGGGGGGCAGTGAGAGCACTGGGGACAGTGGGAGCAGTGAGAGAAGTGGGGGCAGTGGGAGCATTGGGGACTGTGGGAGCAGTGGGGGCAGTGGGGGCAGTGGGAGCATTGGGAGCAGTGGGGGCAGTGAGAGCATTGGGAGCAGTGGGGGCAGTGAGAGCATTGGGGACTGTGGGAGCAGTGGGGGCAGTGGGAGCATTGGGAGCAGTGGGGGCAGTGGGAGCAGTGGGGGCAGTGGGAGCATTGGGAGCAGTGGGGGCAGTGGCTTAGTGCACATCACACTCATAATGTAAAGTCGGAGGATCCGAGAACGCAGGTACAGCCCAGCATTTAAGCAGAATGTAGACACACCCAGATGGCCAACAAGCGTCTACCTAAGAAAAGACATGATGACATTCAGGACAACAAATACATCGACCTGATGCATGTGGACGGTCCGCCCTCTGGCCTCGTTAAATATGAAGCCTTTCTAGCCTTTTCTGGCCTGTATTTAAACAATGTCTGTCAGGCCGCGGCCTGTATCATCGATGCCTGTTTATTTGTGAGACCAGGTGTAAACCATCCATCCATCCATCCATCCATTTTCTAATGACTTATCCTGGTCAGGGTGACCTATCTCAGGCAGCACAAGGCTGGGGTTCACCACGGACAGGATTCCAATACAAAGCAAACATATCAAATACTGTAATAATGAGTATCAACCTCAATGAGTATGAGTATCAGATTAAATGAGTAATGAGTATTAAAACCAAACATTATTATGTCAACATCTTGATCTTCACTGGATGTTAATGAATGTATAGTGTGTCAGGTATTTAAAACTGGGAATCAAATTTACTCAGAAAACTGGATACTCCAGTGTCCTCCCACAGTCCAAAGACAGTTAGCTAAACTGGTATACATTTAAAACTGAAATGGACTGAGTATAGTTTTTACACTGAAATAAGCAGAGAAAAGTTTTAAAACTGAAACATAGTTTCTACACTGAAATATCCAGAGGAAAGTTCCAAAAGTGAAACCGAATATAGTTTCTACACTGAAATGATCATAGAGTCATTTTATACGGATATGACCAGAGGGGTTTTATCAATGTACTATTTGATGGATAATCTGCTTCAGTTGTACTTTGCTTTGGACATAAGGGCCTTCTAAATAAATACGCGTAAATGACTAGGATATTTCTTAAAATATGCAACTATAGTATTATTGTTATTAGTTTTGTGGTTCAGATCAACAATCATCCATATGGATTGTGTATTTTAATGGGTGCAATTTCAGAAATCTGAGATTAGAAGCAACTGGCAAAAGTCAGCATACATTTGTCAAACAGCGACCATGGAAGCTGGGTACATACAGATTTATTTTTACCCACAATTCCTTGCGTATCAAGGAGGAATATATATGTCTATTCGTTAGCATGTAGGGATTTCTCAGGGGAACTGGATCACTGAGACCTGTTTACTTCAGAATGAACAGGACAGCTCCACCAGCATGGATCCTACTCCTACGCCGCTGGGGGGGGGGATGAGATCATATCCATGGGAGTGAGAGGGAGGAGGGGACGTCGGTGAAAGGGGGGGGGGACGAGATCGACAGAAGTGACTGGGAGAATCATAAACACAGGCAGCGTGACGAAAGCACACAAGGACACAGTAAGGGGCAAGTGTCATGGTGGGTGTATGGGGGGGGGGGCACTTAGCATCGGGGGCAGGAATACAGACGTTAACGAACTGGAGAAAGACACAGGCCAGGCGAGTAGCTGCATACTTCACCTTGCTTTGCTCATCGCTAGTATTTACCAGCACTCAAATCAGGCATTTTAATGGGGCTCCTGTGATTTGGGAGCCCCCTGTTGGTCACGAACAGTCATTACACTAAATATGAAGCGTGTTCCATATTTAGGAGGCGCTGAAGCGCATGTTCTGCTAACCAGCTAGCTAGCTAGAACCTCCTGCCTCTACTCGCTAGATATTTGCTTAGTTTGTGATTAATTTGAGGGGATGCCCTGACTTGGACATACACACCTCGCTCACATGTTACTGTCAGCTCCAGGAAGGACAGGCGGGCCCTAAAATGGGGGTATTCTTATATCTCACCATCCACCAGACATCGTTTTGTAAGTTTTCTCAAAAGCCCTCAAGACTGTGAGCTCCAGACGATCTCCTGTTCCACCCCCTCACCCCCCCCCCCCCCCATCACGCCAACACTTGCTACACTGTGTGAGACAAATTCCTCCCCCAACGAAAGATTCCCAGGGTTTAGCACCAAAACGGCACCTTTATGTACAATGATAAGCCACCTCCCAGGAGAGCAGACATTACTCAGCAGGCACTGAGGAGAATCAGCGGAAAGGACCAGAAAGAGGCGCCCCCCCATGGAAATGTAGCTCATTACCCCCCCCACCTCCGGTCACCCACTAACATCACACAAGAAACCCTGTTAATCTCGCAGGCTTAATGTTCTTCCTGCTTCAAAGGCAATAGGATTAAGCTGCATGTGTCCACAGGAAGCACAGACAGATACAGCAGGCAATGTGGCGACAATAACTATGAACCTTCACAATAACGTCAGCTCATCTCCTGAGGAGCACACGAACCTGACCTGAACTGCTCCAGTAAATAGCCCCCTCTGTAAATGGGTGTGATATGTACAACGTATGTGTGCAGGATAGAAATGCAAACCGAGGGGCAATATCCATTCATTTGTTAAATCATTAACAATAGGAGCAATTTACTCTATAACTAAAGGGGCCATCAGCACAGACCTCAAGTCATGTTTATACTAACTACACTGCTAAGACACATATTCCTGTTTTACAAATCTCAGTCCATATCTGCTGCATCTTACTCCTAAAGCTCTCCAGATCTTCTCCAGAGTCGGGAAGTCAGACCCAATGGTAAAAGAAGCAAATGGATCTCAACGTTAGGAATCAGCGCTAGAGACAGGGGGTGAATCTCAATACCAAGAACGCAGAGACCATACTTGTGGTCTTGGCAAGACTGGTCTTGCTGACTTGCCTTCCAAAACCAAACTTGGGGAGCAATGAATCATGGGATTGGTCTCATATGGCGGGGATGCAACTGAGGTATCCTTGATATCTGAGGTGGAAAAAGACCAACATCCGGAGATTTTTACTGTCTTCTGCACTTGTGTCCTTAGTATTGGACCTGGACTTTGGCAATGGAACACAAGAACGGTCAAGTATGCATATTGAGATTCACCCAGGATCATGAAAACAGCAGGACCAGCCAAAGGAAAAATATTTACCGCCTACTGCTGCTCTTCAAATGTGAGATTGCAGCGGGGAGAATGAATTAAATCTAATACTCAATGATTAGTAACAGAAGGCTGAGACAAGTCAGTTGAGTTCCCATGGTAAACCTGGATGGCTCGGGGCGGGGGGGTGGTATAAAGAGGAAATGAAAGCGCACCCCCGTATTAAGTAGCTCTCCCGTCACTCAGTTGGAAGCCGTGGGAGTTTTCTCTGGGTTTTTGTGACACTGATGTGGGACATTACGTACTAAAGGGTTGGTAGAAGCCTGAAGGGGAGAGAGGAAGGATCTGTCTGTTGCGTGCTGGAGTTTTACACCCCTAACAAGAACCAGAGATGGTAGAGTGATGTGCTGAACTTTAGAGTCACAACCAAAACATTAATATCACAGAAACGCAATCCAGACCTGTCACAGTGTAGTAATACTCCCAGGGGGAGAGAAGTACCAATGTTGGAAAACAAATTTATATACAGAATGTATATACAGAGACTCTATAAAATGACGTGGAAGGCCAGTGTCCTCTGCTGAACCCTGTCTGCTGAGTGTGTGACCCCCTGTCTTTGTCTGCAGTATCTTCTTCCTCCGTAGCGGGTGACTTCTGCTTAGAACCTCGAAGTGCTACCCTCTGCATTTATCAGTGACGGACCTGACGTCTTCATAAAACACGTTTGCAGGTCGTGTGTGAAACCTTCGGTAAGGCCGCTGCTCTATAACACCATCCCAGATCCTCTTGGTTCGCTGCCGACATAAATTCCCACCGTCGATCTCAGCATGCTTAGCGAAACTTCACACTGCAGGACATGCCTTTCGTCTGTGCCTCCATCCGTGTGTTTATAGGAGTCCCATCAGAGTAAAATTCCACCCAAGAGTGATGCAATGACTTGGAGAGTACATGTTATGCACTCTACATGAATTGTATATAATTATTTACAACAATATAAACACACACCCCAACCCCCTCATGATTTTCTGTCAGTCAACATTCCTTTCGTGTGACACATACATTAATGGAGAAGATCACCATTATCTCCGAGTTCCTCCACAGTTTCGCTCCAAGGCAGAGTCTTCCCTAGATCTTTGTTTCTTAAAAATCCCTCTTTTAGCATCCAGAGATAATCCTTAAATTTATTCTGTTCCACTTCCAGATAATCTGAGTGGTAAGAATCAATCAATCAATCAGTCATGCAAGCAAGCAATCAATCAGTCTGGGGTTCTTCTGGGAGAGGAATGGAAACAGCTTCTCTAGATGATGAAATAATGGGATTTATAAAGGTCTGTGCACTCTGATTCAGGATCTCTATATCAGTTAAAGATAAAATATGATAAAGTACGTGAGAGTGGTTGAGAGAGCGGATTTTGATAAGAGTATTATGCTCAGAGCTTTATCAGCACTGTTATACGGCTGTATCTCCCCCCTACAGGGATCTGTCAGTGTGGAGGATGTGTCCTTGGTTGATGTGTGAGGTGTTCCTCTGGGGGGGGGGGCGCTGTTACTGACTTCCTGCAGCTGACACGCCTCGTCCCTGCCTGAAAACAGCCCTGTTCCCGACTCATTCGTCACCATGTGATGATAAAGTCTCACCCGCCAAGTTATGGATTCTGTTTACCTTCCCGGAGGCGCTATAATCCAGCTGGAGCCGGTTAAAATCTCACACAGGTGGATATTTTAAGGAAGTGGCAAATCTTTAGGCACATAAAGCGCAAGAGCGACATGGCACTTGGGATTCGGAAGCCAATTAGCGGCACTTGGTGGCACCTTAAGCACAACAATAAGTACAGGTACATTTGCACGTGCTAGCTCTCACATATCCCATCATGCTCTGCTTTTTAAAGTAATACATACACATATAGAGGTGAAACTGAAGCTAGGGGTCGGACCGCAGGGTCAGTTGTCCACCCAGAACCCCTAGAGCATTTTTCATGGGTTAAGAGCTTTTCTCAAGGGCCCAACAGTGATATGGTTACTCTAACAAGCACGGGATTTGAACCAATGACCTACCGATCACAGGCCACACCTGCTGAGCCACACATGCCTCCCGGAGAGGCATTTCTGTCTATTTTTTATTGCGCAAATCATTGTCAGCATGCTGCAGGAATGATGATATCAATGGATTGCAGAGCATGCCCTACTGTGCCAATAAGGCAGTTCATGCATCTCACAGTGCTAATGTTTCACCCCCTCTGCAACAGGCAGTGTGTAAAAAAAAAACAAGTGAGTATTTCACTATCAAAGGAAATGGCAAAACAGCACAAGCCTTGTGGGGGGTCCCCTAGTGGATGGCCGGTGTTCTGCGTCTCTCCCCATGTGCGCAACAGCGTGACCACCCACCGCCGCGACCTTGACCTCATTAGGCCTAATGGAGGTGGTCTTTTGAACACGGAGCACGCCGAGCGACAGCCCGAGGGCGGCAGGACAGACAAAGGAGCCCAGTCTGAGGCCCCCACGGCCGCTGAAGCCGAACTGACATTCATATGGTAAAACCCGCACCCCCACCCCACCCCCCCAGAAACTTGAACCCCAGCAGCCGAACCCCGGGCTCTTTATCAGGGGCCACCGCTGGGTTTTGAATGTCACTCCGATGGCTGGTGGCCTCTCCGGGCAAGGCCCCGGGGCCATTCATTGGCATCGGGCCCCCAGGGATGAACGGAGCGCTTTGTCTGACCCCGTCGGGCCCCCGGGGGACTCGTGATGCTGGGAGCGACTTACCATGCACACTGGAGCTGCTTGAAGGCTGGTCCGTGTTACGGAGCTCAATCAGCGAGCAACCCCACCCCCCCACACCAAAAAAAGTCACTCCCCCCCCCCCCCCCCAAAAAAAAAAAAAAAGTAGCGAGAAGTCTTATCTCTGCTGATCTTTATGTAACATGTGATGTTCTGGGAGTTATACCCCGGTAGTGTGTAGTGGTTGGTAGGTATTTTGATGGTTTTTGGATAAGGAGTTGCAGGGTATCGCTGACTGTGATGGTTTGGTGGTTTACCACAAGTGAGCAAAAGAGCGTAGCTGTTGCATATTTGTTATGTCAATATTTATATTATACATCCTGCTTATTACTTCTGCAATGGCACCAGGACCAATGAGACTGATATCTCACCTCAGTATGACTCCATACATCATATGTCTGAAGGTGACACTATAAGATACTTAGACCTTTCGATAATCTTTTAACAAATCTGGTTTAAAAGATGAAGAAGTGCTGTTTTCATTAGTCTTCATGCCAATTTGTATCACATCTAATTATTAATATTATTAATAGAGGCTGCTGAATATATTGGTTTCAGTGTATTATGGGGCACAAATCACAAACATGCATTACAGGGTCCTGGTTGTGCCGTCTCCATCTACTTAAGCCTCCTCACGAATCCATGTTCAAAAAGCTAGTTAACCTTATTATAACCGCAAATATCCATCTCTGAACTGCGCGGGCTCTCTGGGGAGGCAGATTAAATGTCTGACATTAATTTTATAGCTTTTAAACTTCTTTTAAAGAAGCTGCCAGGCTCCAGTTTCTCATTCTTATTTGTTTTAATTTCACATACTGTGGTGAGGTGGCCAGAAATGACGATTTATAACCGTCATATTTCATTCACACTAGTAGCCTAGCTATTCTTTTGACAGTAAAAATTCACGTGTAAATCATTTTCATAAAATGTTTTTCGACCTTTCGCACACAAACGGTCTTTATCACTTATCGTCAAGTTTAGGGGAAGAAAATCCGGACAAAGTTAATATGCATTGAGAATGTTACGAGCGCAAGAAAACACTAAGGAGAATCGGGAATCACACGTTGCGCTGAAATTGATTCGAAATTCTTCGCGTGTTTACAGCATGCTTCAAGATTCATGAATGGTATATATTTGAAGGTTTCTGTTTATAAACTTGTGAGTCTTACCCTCAGTTTGAGCTTCACGGTGGAAATACAAACAAATCCCGACCACAAAGAAAGGGGATGACGCGATCCCGTCGGCTCTGCTCTCACTTGTATCCAGTAGAGGGCAGTATGACCCAAACATTACCCTTTATCCTGAATTGGAGGGATTCAGATGCTAAGAGGGCCTCAGCCTTTATGACTAGGACGTGTTCCCTGGATTCTTGGAGAATGCTTCACCAAGGCTGCTGGGGAGCCTGAAGAGCAGCTGTGTTGACTGTCCCACTGATGAGCTGAACGTCGGGATGGTTTGCGGCTCTGTGCTGAAGAAGGGAGTCCAAGTTTCAGAGGATGCGTCACCTAAGGGACCGAACTCGCAGCGAGGACTAACAAACAGCCCTGCAGCCGCTGGGGAGGTCAGGGGGGTCGAAGGTCTCCCAAAAGCATCCGCAGGCCTTCTTAGTAGAATTTTTTTTTTTGGGGGGGGGGGTTCTCAGCCACATATGGAACCTATATACACACACTCAGTCAACTGGCCCAGCACGGCTCAGGGGGGCCAGTATTTACACGAAACATGAAGCTTGCTGTCGGGCCTGACTAAAATATGCCCCCCCCCACTCACACCCCCCGTGCACTTGGGGAGAGGCTGCATAAACACACCGCAGGGTCACCATGGCCGCGGGGCTGTCTGTGACTGACGTGCTAAGTGTGCTAAACCCCGCGCTAACCCCCCCCTCCCCCCCCCCCCATACCCGTCCCTGTCAGCACATGCTCCTTGATCATGACCAGGAGCTAATGGGACGGGAGGGGTGGCAGTTTACCATGGAGATCCCTGAGCGAAAATCAAAGCATTTACTTTAATTTAGCTATAAATAATGTGTGATAACTACAACACACCCACTCAGCAACTTATTTAGGAGGCAGTTCAAAAACTTCCATGGCTACACTGTCTATTTACTATAATGAATGACTGCAAATTTCACTACATAGATCTCACACCTGCCATTATCAAATATTTCCCACAGTACACACAAAACCTGTTAAAAGTCAGACCTGTCTTGGTGTATAGATTGATTATGGGAAACCTGGGATTGCCTGGAATGTCTCTAGCTAACAGTCAGAACTTTGATATTTTACCGGGAGAAACTAACTGTCATTTAAGTGATTTAGTAGGAGAACAGTCATTGGAGTTCTGCTGTTTTATACCTCAGGGCAGGAATTCATGGAGGACTTACCAAAAAAGCTTCTCACACACATACACACACGCCACAATGATTAGCAATGATTTTTGTCTGGAAGACAACAGCAATATGGATAGTAAAAATGAAAAATCTCTTTGTTGGATGTGTGTGAATGAATGAAATGTGTAAATGTGAGGTAATGCTGACAGAGGCAGACGGGAGGTCATTTGCAAATGCAAGTCGATGGAGACAATAAAGTCATTGTTGTGAGATAAAAGTTTTTTTGAATGTAATTGAATGTATTCCCCTTTGTACTTTGAGTTCCAGATTTCTCAATCATCATGATGTCGCCGGAATTTTTATTCATGCTTAACATTTTGGGATAAACTCGAGTGGGGAAAGAATTTTATGAAAGTCGTCTTCCAATTCCAGAATCTTCTTTTGGGTGCCTTTTCGTTTTGCTCAGGGTCGGCACTCTCCACTGTGATCGGGAATGTTCACGAAAGGGAGGGACGCAAACTGACACTGGCTTACTGTTGGTGTGTGCGTTAGGATGCTGTGCTTTTAATCAGAAGATTGTTGGTTCAAAACCCAGGGTCAGCCAAGTGATGTCACCATTAGCCCCTTCAGTAAGGCCCTTAACACTCAACTGCTCCAGTGCCAGGCTGCACTGCATCTCCTGCTAACAGACATGCTTCCGAATGCCGAAACTCCAGCCCCCCCCCACCCTGTCAGGTGCTGCTGACAGACCCGAGGCGATTAGCGACCCACGCATGGGAGATATGAGCCCACCTACCGTCAATTTGCTTAAGGGTCTGACACGCGGGGATGCCCCGCTGATCACCCGTGGTGATGGAAAGTTCCGGAACCCCTCCACCCCCAACACCCCCAGCACAGAGGGCAGTCTGGGTCTTAGTGATGTTTAAAATGCTCCAGCTGCACACAATTGCCAGGCAGAGGGGTGGGCTGTCCTCTGATAGCCATAGAAACTAACAGCCCATTCCTCAGATGCACATTTCCATTATTTAGCAGATGCTTTTACCAAAAGAGACACATATTTTTGAGAAAGCAGATCAGCCAGTCCCTCAAGCAACTAGGGGTAATGGGTCTTGCTCAAAGGCCCAGTGGTGACATCACTCTGCCAAGCCTGGGATGGGAACCAGCAACCTTCAGCTCACAGGCACAACATCCTATATCCCACGGAGCCACACAGCTCTGGATACATTTTTCTCTAAATGTTGCCTTCTGGGCTCCTTCCATGCTACATGCATGTGCTTGTCTCGATCATTCCTCACTTTTTACATCTTTCATACTCTTTGAGGACGCTACCCCCCCAGCCCCCCCCCCCCCCCCCCCCCGCCCCATGCTCCCATCTTCTACCCCTCCAGTCTATTCTCATCCATCTTCTCTGTCTCTGCATAACAGTTCCTGAATGAGATGGTAAATTTGGTCAAAGCCTAATCTCAGGGGTTTGTGCTGCAGCGCAGTTTACCTCCACATAAACCACACATTTCAATGGGGCCCCTTGTTGTTCACAAACAGTCACTACACTAAATACTAAGTAAATTTATTCTTACTTAGGACAATCTGAAGCAGGAAGTACTGCTAAGTAGGGGGGGGTGGGCAAAGTGACTTTCTGAGTGGGGCCACAAAGCTGGCGCTGGGTCTGTACAGGTAAGGCCTTCCTACTGCCACAAACCAGTCAGAGAACTTGATTTTATAGGGAGTTAATTACAAACCCAAATTTTTTAAGCCATCTATTCCCATAATTTATGGACTCATTTTTCATTCACTTTCAGACCAACAGTCATAAGCATGGCATGTTTGTTTTGATGTCTGCAGCTTCCTCCTGCATGAATTGCGGTGAACTCCGAGTTAGTTTTTGATTGGTCAATTACCAAGCATGTGAAGGAGAGCTCTATATGTACGTTTGGTACCTGGCCAACCAAACACTAGTTCTGCACTGACTTCTGGATTTGGACTTTTTGTAGTACGCAATTTAATATAAGTGTCAACAGGAGAAATATATTCAGGGATCGCTATTTAATAATGACACTTCATTGATCCCTGTGGAGAATAATCTTTACGCCCACCGCACCTTGCTCTCCATGACACGTGTAGATGACAGCAAGCTTGGAGCTGGAGGTTAAAGGCGCAGAGGTGTGACTACTCTCCGGGAGCCTGGCTCAAACTGCCGACCTTCCGTTCACGGGGGCACGCGCTGCCCCCACAAAAGAAGATTCAACAAACACATTTTACTTGCAAATGCATTATTTTCAACAATATCTTCCACAAATGCCTACTGCTTAAAGGCATAATGAAAACAATTCTCTCCTTCAGATAATCAATGCAGAATGGATCATGTTCCCCTTGAACCCGAAGCTTACAGGACAGGCTGTGGCCCCCTGGTGAACCTGCATAGGATTGGTGGCTACAGAAAGTTGTCTGTTAACCTTTCAAAGATGAATGAAATACCACATAGCTTTCGGCTTAGATTACAGACAAAATAGTGTTCAGATCTACAGGATGTAGGAAACAGGGTCAGTTATAGATATAACGGCGTCACCGAACTGAATAAAACTGTCAACAAAACTGTAAGAAGTTAAATCTGAGACAGATGAAGAATATTTCCAGGATATTCTTGTGCATTTCCATTCTATGAATCAGTATTTTGATCACTTGTGAGGTCATGTGATCATTCATTCGCCTGACATCATCGTAACAGGAAGCCTGACTTTTAGTCCAGCTGCTACCGCAGCTTAATAACTGCAGTTTAGCTCCGCGGGGAGCATTTTACTTTTCTGTTTCTGCTTGTTCAGTTTGCATAACATCTATAGGGCACTGCCCCTCGTTTACTGATTAATGAATTGAGTAGCACAGCATACAAAGTTGGGATGCGCCCAGGGTGAGATGCCAGGCTATCACAGAGCGCATATTCACACAAGTGAGAAATAATATGTCTGTTTTTGTAATCTAAATTA
Source organism: Paramormyrops kingsleyae (assembly GCF_048594095.1). Lineage (NCBI taxonomy): Eukaryota > Metazoa > Chordata > Actinopteri > Osteoglossiformes > Mormyridae > Paramormyrops > Paramormyrops kingsleyae. Next base: position 22,450,062 of record NC_132814.1, on the reverse strand, counting down.
ACATTGAAGACAGAGCCGGTCATTTTGTAACCTCAGCACTGTCTCGGGGGTGGTGTACCCCCTTTTAGCAGGTGACGAAAGACTCAGACACTGTAGTGATGTCACCTCCTGGCTGCCCCACAACAGCCAATCACATCAGCTGACCAAACAGTGGCAGGGGCTGCCAGTACCATGGCGTGTCATTGGATGATCCGCCTGCGGTGTAGGACCAATCCTCTCATGTGGCTCTGCAGAGGGTCGCAGACCCAGCGTCCATCCCCTCAGCAATCCGGATCTCATTGGCAGACCGTAAACCAGGACCCTCCCCTGACTGTCTCCAGATTGACTGCTGTGTTGATTTCTGTCTGGGTTTTTATCTCAGCAATCTGCACTTTTGCTGAAATACATCCAACTTAATAAAGCCCAGTCTTTTTCTGCATCTCACGCCTCAGAAATCGAGATAATTCCTTATGTGGATACAGCTTCACTTATCCCTTTTTGCTCTCCATGAGACACACATATGGGTGAGAGCAAGCTTGGGGGGGGGGGGGGGGGTCACAGCACAGGCATGCAGCCCCCCTGGTGCAATTTTAGAGCTTCGTTCAGGGGTCCAACAGTGACAGACATCACAGTGCTGGCCCAGTGATTCGAACTGGTAAATGTGCAACCACAGGTATGGAGTCCTAACCCACTGAGCCATATACAAACTGCCACTATGTCAAATATGGAACATTCAAACTGCAACCAAACTCTGAGTTTTGGAGACAAATGATGAGCAGAAATGGCAGGAAAGCGATGCTGGGTTGGGCGGCGGGTGGGGGGGGGGGGGTGGGATGGTGTTGCATGGATGCTGCTGCGTTACGCGTCTTCCTCGGAAGGAATCTCCCCCACAGCATTTAATCACATTACGCCATTTCCATACTTGACATTCCACAAAACGTGCCACCATTTACATCTGCCTGTCAGAACACGGGCTCTGGCTTTACGGCTCTTGTTTAAGCTACTGTACGGTCTTTCAAAGTATTCCTCTCCTACAGCACAGGAACCAACCATTAACAAATTAAATAGCAGTGACCTAATGTTGCAGGATCCCACGTACTACAAGAACAGTTAAATATTTCTCTTGTATGCTATTTTAAAGCCAACTGAAAGTACTCTACTCTTACAGCATAGGAACCAACCATTAACAAATTAAATAACTGTCAGCTAATATTGCAGGACCCTATGTGCAAGAAGTTAAATATGTTTATGTGTGTTATTTTAAAGCGAGACGGAAATATTCTACTCTTACAGCACGGGAACCAACCATTAGCAAGTTACACAAAGTTAAATATTTCTACTGTATGCTATTTTAAAGCTACAGTGAAACTGTTCTACTCCTACAGCATGGGAACCAACCATTAACAAATTAAATAACCATTAGCTAATGTTGCAGGACCCTATGTACTACAAGAATAGTTAAATATTTACAAGGTTCGTTCAGTGGTGTTTTACTACTACGACAGAGCAGCTTCCTAGTATAACCACGTTAGAAAGAGCCATAAGGGTTAATGAACCAGCTTACAGCACTGGCGACCTACAGCACACACACACACACACGTGCACAGTAAAAATCAGCCTGATCACAGATGTTTAAAGTGGGCCGTTACACGCATACAGACACACATGTGCATGTTAAAAACCAACCAGACCACAGGCATTTAATTTAGGCTGTTACATGAGTACAGGCACACGTCTGCATATTAAACACTGGCCTGATCATGGGCGTTTAATGTGGCCCGTTACATGCATACAGACACGACGTGTGCATGTTAATAACCAACCGGATTACGGGCACTTAATGCAGACTGTTACATGCTTACGGACACACGGGTGCATGCTAATAACGAGGCATCATGGACGTTTAATGCAGGCCAGTACACGCGTATGGACACAAGCATGCATGTTAAAAACCAGCCAATCAGCGGCATTTAAATGCAGGCTGTTACACGCATACAGACACACGCATGCATGTTAAAGACCAGCCCAATCGGCGGCATTAAATGCAGGCTGTTACACGCATACAGACACATGCATGCATGAGACCAGCCCAATCAGGTGCATTAAATGCAGGCTGTTACACGCATACAGACACACGCATGCATGTTAAAGACCAGCCCAATCGGCGGCATTAAATGCAGGCTGTTACACGCATACAGACACATGCATGCATGAGACCAGCCCAATCAGGTGCATTAAATGCAGGCTGTTACACGCATACAGACACACGCATGCATGTTAAAGACCAGCCAAATCAGGGGCATTACATGCAGGCTGTTACACGCATACAGACACACGCATGCATGAGACCAGCCCAATCAGGTGCATTAAATGCAGGCTGTTACACGCATACAGACACATGCATGCATGAGACCAGCCAAATCAGGGGCATTAAATGCAGGCTGTTACACGCATACAGACACACGCATGCATGTTAAAGACCAGCCTGATCACAGGTGTTTAATGTGAGCCGTTATACAGGCACTTTGCAGCCATGTTTGGTTAGCCGGCTGTACAATCCTCCCGCTGCTGTAAACCATGTCACTCACCGCCCAGGGCCGCCGGCTGAGAGGATGTCTGCCTGTTTATAAACACCCCGACCACCCTAGAAACCTCAGCGGCTCAGATGCAGAAAGGGTGATCTCTCCATGCACAGCATATGCACTACTGCTAGCTTATTTTATTGCCATTGTATTTTACACATATTAATTTAGCAGACGCTCTTTTCTAAAGCAATGCACAATTGAGGAAGCAGGGTTGAGCAATTGGAGTTTACGGGTCTAGCTATGGAACCCAAGGGTGAAATTATCCTGGAAACTCTGGGATTTGAACCAGCAACCGTCTGATCATGGGTACAGCATTTTAACACACTGAGCAGACCAATATGATGTAATATTATTATATGCTCTGTTATAGACTGGCATTCCATCCAGTGTGTACCCCATCCTTTTGCCCTATTTTGTGCCCTACCTCCTATGACCCTGACCAAGATGAATGGTTAGAACATGGATGGATTATTATTGTATATCCATCTTCCACACACTCTGGTCAGGCACACGCACAAAAGGGAATTTAGAGATACAGATTAGCTCAGCTGCATGCCTTTGGACTGCAGAAGAACACCAGAATAAGGCAAGGGGCGATAACAAGACAGTATAGGTAAGATTTGAACCCACAACCCTGAAGACATGAAGCATCAGTACTACCCACTTAGCATGTATTATTATCACCTTCTTATTTTAATTTGTGGACGTCTTGACGTCTAAAATGACTCATTAACCTTGCAAGCTTGTTACTCATTAGAACCCTTCCTGGTTTTGCCACACAAGTGCCGTCATTGGATAAGCGCTCTTTACCGTGTTTGATATTTTTAGCAAGACAAATGATTTTTTTTTTGTCACAAAGTCCGACGACTGCTGCACGATCACCGGTCTGCATCCCAACGATCTAGCGGTGAATGAGAATTTAACTCGTTGCCATGACATGCCGCGTCCAGGTAGCGAAGCAAAACGTAAGAACTGCGCTCCCATGAGACGCTCTGCACGGACATATCCACTCTGCTTCTACTCAGCGGAGCTGGGAGAGTCTTCAGAAAGCATTTATTTTTATCCTGCTCAAACTTTATTTGCAGCCGATTGAGAATGCTGGCAGGCTTTCAAAGACAGCAGCGCGTCGTATGAACAAGGAGGTTGATTAGCCCGATGCGGAACGCGCAACTGTCAGTCACGTATGCGGAGCGGTGCGGGAAGATTGTAGCTACGAGCCGCTTTGACAAACAAACACAGACTTGGCATGGATACCGAGCCAGCAGATGAATAATAGAAACGAATCTGCTGCTTTTTCAGCCTGGCTGCATGCGCATTGCTCTTTGGCTGCTGCGTTAAAATATGCACACGTGTGCAGTGCAAGTGAGAACAAAGCGGCCACCGGCTTTCTGCGTCGCTCTGTCCCGCCGCGTCCCTCCCTCTCTGCTTGGCAACTGTGTTTATGGCCGCCTGAGTAGCGAACATCTACGTGGCTCTGTTCAGCTTTAAGGAGAAGCTGTGACAGGCGGTATAAGCAAGGCGGTGAAAACGCACGTATATGTCTGACGCTGTGGTCGGTGTCGGTGGGAAAGGGGTGTGAAAGATGCTGAGTGTGGACCTAGAAATAATTTAAGGCAAACCAATAAAACTGCATTAAACGCCTGAATTATATCCATGTTTTTTTTTTTTTTTTAAGAAAACGTTGTGTCTGAGTTTTTCAAAATGAAACAGACGCATTTATGTCCCCCCTTCAGATCTGTTCCACATATGTTCTGCAGGTGTTTTTTTTTTTGTTTTTTTTTTGCTATGTGAATTGTGTTGTGTGTTCAGTAGCAAAACTTTTTTTCTCAGAATAAGGAGTGTGCTGTGTGCAGTATAGTGTACATTGTGTGTAGAGTATGGAGTGTGCAGTATGTACAGTTTGGAGTATGTTGAGTGCAGCGTATAAAGTCTGTTATCTGTTGAGTATGTAGTGTGCAGTATGGATTGTGCTCTGTGCAGCTCAGGGTACGTTACAGACAGCGTGCTCTGATCTGTGCACAAAGCACTCTGCAACTCATGTTAGCACCACGAATTTACGGCAGATGAAAATCTCAGCAGTTGGATACATTTTCTGCCCTTTGCATTATAAACAAGTGTTTAAAGCTACAACACGTTCTGAAGTCAGAACAGAGGTTTTGGGTGAAACATATTTACAGTGCATTAGTGAGGGCAGGTCCCAAGTCACACATAAGATCTGTGAGTGTAAAGGAGATTTCGGGACAGATTTCACAGCAAACTCATTAAGATACATTACTGCGTAGACATGGGAATTTTATATTGTAGAATTGTATATTTTAGATTTTTTATTTACTGAACATGTAATGGTAAATATGTGAGCATTTTAAAACCAGCAAGCTCCTACGCTGATCCATGATCAGATTTCCCAGCCCCAGTTCTAGAACTAAGCTATATAAATGGATGTTGGGTCTGTAAATGCTTAACACAAAACTAATGAACACTCAACCAATCCAAGAAGCCAAACCACTGATGTCTAAATTAAAATTCACTGGCACATCCAATCAGATTTGTGCGACAGGCATGCATTGGCACAAATTGTAGAGTGCACTGAGTGTTTGATCATAGCATTAATTAAAACCTATATTTAATATAGGGTCATGACTGAGCCAGCATGGTAAAAATTCTGTCACGGTGCAAGGAAGGTTGAGAAGCACTGCCCTAATGTCTGCCTTTGGTGTTGTGCTTTCAGAATGCCGTTAAAGTATTACCCATCACTACACTAGGAGACCACAGCTGCTGTTTTCCTGTCTACCCCACTAACAACTTTTCAGCCTGGGGACGATTAAGGAATGGAAACATTCAAAGTGTCCAATTTTCCTGATGTTCTCAGAATATTATTTCACTACTACAACTGCAACTATAATTAAAGCTCGTAATATGACAGCCAGTGTATGGTAGTGGGTGAGACTATAGCCTTACATGTCAGAGGTCATGTGTTCAAGGCTGTCCTGCACATTCCCAGTATGCGCATGTAACATATTCATCATGTAATATATCATTATAAAGGAATATTTTTCAGCAGTATTTGCATTAAAAGGATGTTCAGGTGATAGTGTTTTAGTGCTGTCAACGACAGAACCTTTAAAATGTAAAATGTGTCGGTAAGAACATTCTCTGCCGACTTTGAGAATACCTTCATTTAACGTTGACTGAAGTTCTGGGAATGTTCCCTGTTTTCTGGGTACTACAGTCATTGCATAATCACAGTTTCCAGGCATCAGAAACACAAGTGAAACTGTAGGCGAATAAGGGTGGAAATGAAGGTAATTTCCCTTTGAAAGTTTCCCAAGAACCGGGATATAGACCTGTGTGATTAATTAATCTTCTGTCTCCTTTTGGGCTGGTTATTATTCAGTAACATTTGAGTTACAGAAGTAAAACTGCTTGTCTCTGCGAGACTCCAGAGCACCTCCTTCCTGGGATCCCTCCCTTAGATCAGAAAAACGCCCTTTAAGTGGCACGGAATGAGATACAGGCCTGAGATTTCAGTGGAGCAAAGGAATCTTTAGGCTCAACCCAAACATCTTGTCCTTTTCCATTGTGTTTATAAGACTGTAATAAACAGCATTCTTATGATGAGCCTTTGCCTCTTGGAAAAATGGGCCCTCAGTATCTTTTTCTGCCAGACTTGAACTATTAAGTGGAGCACAGGAAGGAAGGTCTTTATGGCCGGCCCGTTTTGAAGCTAGCATACCTGCCTTTTTCCTCTGTGATCAGCGCAGGTGTTAATCACTGCTTCACATCTTTGTGGGGGCCCCCTGTTGGCCAAAAACAGTCACTACACTAAACATGAAATAAACACATTTATTATTTAGGAGATGCTGAAGCAGCATGTTCTGCTAACCAGCTAGCTAGCTACCATCTCCTGACTCTATATGCTAGCTATTTATTTAGCTTTTGAAATATTTGAGGTGTGGGGGGGGGGGGGGTGACTTTTTGAATGGGGTCCCAGAAACAGCAGTCTGCTCTCCCTGATCATATTGTTGGAGTTTCAGAGTCTTGCAGCAGCTTTTAGTTTGATGATTACCGGCTGACTCAGCTTCTGTGTCGAATGCCACTAAGCTTTACAAATCTGACTTAATGCTGTAGCCAGTAGTTTGGAGGATAAGCAGCGACGGACAGCGGTCAGCTGATAGGGCATTCAAATCTTCTACTACTTCTTGATTACTGTTCACATATATAAAAATTATAACATATGCAAATTAACAGGGACACAATAGAAAACACGAGGACTTCCTCTGTTCTCCAAAAAGTCGGCGATATCTTGTTGGGCCGCGACGTGAACACGGTTCCCTAACCTCTCCTCAGGGGCACCCAGTCACTCCATGTATTTGTGAAGATTGACCACCAGCTCACGTAACTCCTTAACTGGTTATCTGAGAGGTATTGATTAGCCATACAAGATGTGCTAGTGGTCAGGTCAAAAAATGTGTTGGTGTGTTGGATGGGGGCTGCAAACACTGGGGTGACTTAAGGAGAGGTTTTGAAATGGTGAAATGGTTTTGAAAGCTGACACATTTTGACAGATATAATATCAGAGTTTTACACCAACATGAAGATCATTTGAACGTCATTTTCTTTGCCTAAGGCTTTTTGCTGAATACTGTATATAGCCACTTTCAACACAGTTGGCCAAATGTTCTTGGCAGTGAAAAGAAGAGCACCATACTGGGGCATAACTATTAATGTAATACAGCAATGAAAAACGGAGGAGAACGAAAATCTAGAAGATAACCAGAGGAGAGGAAATCTGTGTGAATTATGGGTGGGGGGGGGGCATAGCCAACTGCCTGGCCCCCTAATAGTCGACACGCCAGAGACGAGTTGTCAGGGCTGATGTTCCCGTCGCCTCTTTAGAGCACTGCATGGGCAGCCGTTGACTCACGCTAGGAGGGGCGTTCCGCCTTTGATTCTGACAGTTTACGCAGCTGAATACAAAACATGTCTGCACAGCCCGGCAGAAAGTCACATGCCTGGATCCTTGCGAAGTTACGCACCTAAAACCTGCTTTTGACATCAACAAAAAGATGCTAGTTGTGTGAATCAGCTTCGCAGTGCCTATGTGGGGGAGATAAAGTCAGTGTTGCTAAGGAAAACGTGCCCTAATGCTGATTACCTAACAACCTTACCCAGAGTGCACTGCTTCCCGCCTCATCTAGCTGATTGATTTGAGGTGATTTATGCGACTCATTCAGGTTGGGTGGTTACCAGCCGGTTATCTTCATTCTTAGAATTATGACACTAGATCAGACTATTTAAGATTAGATTCAACATTATTTTTGTTGCACAAAGTACAAGTTCTCAAGCAATGAAACACAGTTTTGCATCTAACCTAAAAGTGCAAAACTGCCAAAAATGCAAGAAACAGCTGTACAGTACACAAGTGTGACAAATAAATTCTTTGTGGGTGTACATCTATACAGTGGTTCACACTGGTGGCCAAAATTGTGGAAACACCTAGCATTTTTGGCATTATGCTTTAAAAGATTCTACAGGAATATTGGCAGTAATGATTATAAACAGTCGAACAATGTACGATTAAATAAGTAACTGGAGCAACAGCTGAATAAAGTTCTGCAATCTCTAAAAACTGGAAGTGTTTCCATAGTTTTGGCCACGGATGTACATAGTATGCATGGTGTGTTATAAATAATGAGTATATACAGCATCTGTGTTTGCAGTCAAAAGAATGCAAGCGGCAACCAGGCTGCAATGGGACCATCCTGGCCATACAACGGTCCTGAGATCCGCTGGCATGTACACCGAAGCTCCGGAATCCTTTATCTGATCCACGAGCAACCCGCTGCCTCTCTGTATCCGAAGGGGTTCAGCTCTGATCAGATACTGCTTTAAAGTCAGCCAGACACATGCTGAGGAAACGGTTCCCTGATGTCACACGTGGAACTAACTATTCAACCTCTACCCTGGCTGCCTCACCGCTGACACAACAAACTCCACGCTGAAACCTCACCCTAAACACAAAAACCTACACAGTACCAAGCACAAGACGTAACTTTCATTGTATCTTCATTTTACAGCAGCTGGTGGCCTTAATGTTCATTCATGTTAGGCCTATCTTATATCGCAGTCATTGTTATTTTTCTTTGTTGTTTTAATCTTGTTTATTGTTTTCTTTATGTTTTTCCAGAATCCTGGAAGCAGGTGGAAAAGGCCGCGCATACCTCACGGCGCTTCTGAAGAGCTGCAGTCAAGCTGCACTTTCTCTTCGAGCTCATATTATCTAAGTGATCGCGTCCTTTGATACGATTTCATAAATCACACTTTGAACAAGGTTTAACATGCTCTTTTAAAAGCGTTTTAAAAATGTTCAGGAATATTAATCACCCCTTTCATTGCTGAGCTGGGGGAGGCGTTCCGCGCGCAATGTCTGTTATTATCGCTAATACTCATCTTATGACAAAAACATTTTTTATCCTTTCATGAGGCAAATCTCTCCAAGCGATGGGGAACACCTGCCGGGTTTTTAAATCAGCACTTGCAGCGCTACGAGTCGGAAAACACGAAACTGATGCCAGGTTATACCCATTTGTTGCTATGGCGGTTACAGGAGGCGAACGTATTTACATTAATATCGCGGACGCTTCTGTTCAATGCCACATACAAGCAGGGCGAGTGTGGGGTCAGACAGCAGAGTCAGCCGGCGTCCCCGGAGCACCTGGGATTAACAGCCTTGCTCGAGGGATCCAAAGTGGATATTGCACTGACAGCCACAGGATTTGAACCCATGACCTGCCGGACACAGGTCCACATAAATAAACTTACCAGCTTCCTTTTATATTCTAAGTCAGTAAGCTTCCTTTTCCTGTTGCAAGTTTATGTCTTAATAATAAGAATTATCTATTCATTAAAGCAGAGTTGTCGTCTTACTCTGGTCGGGTCCATTACTGCCAAACTTAGACAACATCAGAAGTGAAAGTTCAGCCTCTGGCACCATCTCAAACAGAGAAACCCACACAATAATGCACAGCTTCCCTCCAGAGTGAACGGCCCGGGTCAGATTCCCCAGCACCGAGGGGACTTATGACTGATCATCCTGTTCCCTGGCACAATGGGATACTGATATCTACAAGGAGTCAACGTGAGTGGAGGACCTGCGACCACTGTGGACCACCTCAGATGAAGAGCGTGAGGAACCATACAAGAACACCAGACTGTACAATAACAAAAGTCGGCAAATAGACAAACACCCTGCATACAATCAGTGGGGGTGTTTACTGCCACTAAACTGCGCATTCATGTGGGCCCCCTGAAGTTTAGGGGCCCCTGATGGCTGCAAACAGCTACTACACTAAAAATTAAACGCGTTCCTTACCTATGAGATGCAAAAGCAGCATGTTCTGCTAACCAGCTAGCTAGCTATGATCTTCTGATTCTATGTACTAACTATCTAAGTGACTTTTTGAGTGGTTCTGCCAGCAAACCTGCCACGACCAACACTGAAATTTAATCCAGTTTTTAGCTACAAAATGTTTGTAATTATTTAGGTATCCTGTGAAAACTAAAACAAAATGTGTTTTTTCCTGGTCATAAGGAAATGAAAATAGCTAAACATGGGGTTTTGGCTCTTGGCTTAACATAACAATAATTCCTTGCAGTAGTTTATCTGTGACCCGCCATGATCAGATGCAGCTTCTGCCACACGCGTTCTGAACATCAGCACTCGTCCTTGTGTGCTAAAAAAATTCTCAGAGGCATAAATGTAGCAGAAACACTGAAACGGCAACTGAGAAAACACATCTGTGATGCAACATATGGCTCAGTTGGGGCCAATAATGGATTATTAATCGGATAATATTATTATTCGGTTCCTTGGGAGATACTTTTACCGAAAATGACTTGTATACTTCATTCTTCTGCATTTTACCAGTTCATACAGCTGGATATCGTACTAACGCTATTCAAGGGAAGCATTTAGCTGAAGGGTAGAATCTGAAATTCAAATTCCCTAACCACAAAAACATGGCTCTCTATCCCCTGTTGGGGTGATTGTGGTGAATCTCCCTGGCTTCAGCACTTCTGCAGAGACTGACACAAACACGATGCAAGAGCCCAACATTCCACAATCCCATTACCCAACATTTTCTCCTATAGATTTATGGTAATGAACTGACACAAAACAAGAAGAACTTGGGGACAAGCAAAGGATCCCATAGGATGTAAATCCTGCAAAGGAGGGCCGTGTATAGCCAGGATGGGGTTCGTCCAGCCGGACACGTGTCTCACTAAGGCCCAGGTCAACAGCTGAAGCACACAGAATAGTTTTTAAACTGGAATTCACGGGAAGGCACGGTCAAGCTACGTCAAGGTTTTGTCGTGACAGACTTTTGGCACAAAGGTCCTCTTCCCGGCTACGAGGAAAGGAATGTTCCTGGCCACTCGCGAAGCAGCAGAGGAATTTAAAAAGACTCATTAAATGAACGTGGAATCTCTGCTTGCGTCGTGTCGTGTTCACACTTGCAGTTTGAGTGTATTTTTATTGCCAAAATATTTAGGGAACTTTAAAAAAAAACAGGCCAACTAAAAAGAAGAGAGAAGAGAGGTAGTAAATATCCAGTGCTATCAGTTTGCACATAAACCTTCTGTTCATTCATTATTATTTTTTGATTATTTGTTTGTTTGTTTTCTTACTGTCATGTTTCGTGATGTTCTGTTTGTGTACTTTTTAAATTTGTTTGCACTATGTTTACTTCTCCGCACTATGTGCACTCTCTTTGCACGTCTTTATTTCATGCTATATGTTTATTTCGTCTGCATTTTGTGTTTGTTGCTTCTGTGTGCCCCAGAATTCCCCCGGGACCAGTAAAGTTCATATTATCTTGTCTTATCTTAAATCTTCAGAAAGGTCATTACCTAACCCATAAACGCTTCTTATCAAAAAATCAAGTAATAAATAATGCAAATATAGTGATTGCCTTTCTGTTTAATTTTAATTTACTGTATTAATTCAGCGTTATTGTTTCTCTTATTTTAATTTAGCCTGAAATATCTTTTTTTATAAATGCACCTTTTGTCCTGTTCATCCAGCTTTCAGTAAAATACCCCAAAGCCTCTTGTTCACCTTTCATTCACCTGTGAAAATAGATTCCATTTCCCAAGATAACAACTGAAAATAAGTTTACATTTCAAGTCGAGCGTTAATTCACATTACATTCAGACAAATGTTTGGTCCTATAATTCCAACAGACCATGTCTCAATGGAATCAAATGTGGGAAAAATAGATATATATTTTTCTTCTTTTTTTAAAGGTATTATTCTGATGGGAGATACTTCCCTCCTTTCTCCTATACTGTCAGATGGTAGTAAAGGGGCTATTTGTATTATTTGCATTTGAGTCCGTGCATCCTTGAGTTTTCTGCACCCTCTGGGTAGCCTGGAGGGACCAGGGTACCTGGTAGGGCCCCCAACCCCGTCGAGGGATTCGAGGGGGACAGACGGCAAGCGGTCTCCCCTCACTGCCGGTGCCCCTGTAGACGATCAGAGGCCGCAGACAGACGACCAATGGTGGGGCGACACAGGTGATGCCGAACGCACGTTGGCATGGTGACCCACGAGTGGGCAGTTTGGATTGGACACTTTCATCATGCCTCCTGTGAGGCACAATTTTTCCGCCTCTCCGCCGGTGACGAGGGGGGCATCCCGAACGTCTTGAAACGGAGAAGAAATCACGTGTCCTAATCGTGAACATAATATAAATAACACCTCCCTTTCGTCAACAAACCATGGTGGCTTCCGGAATTCTGGAATGTGATTTTGGCGGTTTTTAAATTGCCTGAATGAGTTGTGGATGCCAGCCCCTGGAAGATCTCACATACAAAGTCACAGACATAGAAACACGCGCGCATTGGAGGGGCACACACATACTCCCCCCGCTGACCTGCGATGCCCGCGGTACGTGTAATTGGGATATTCCATACGGTGGCGTTTTGGGGGGTGTGGGGGGGTTGCGAGCGGGTAACGTGAGGAGGGGTGCAGGGTGCTTTGGAGCATAGCGGGGTGTAACCCGATGAGCCTGACCAGCCAGAGGGTGCTAGCCCCTCAAAGGTGGGGGTAGTGGGAGGGGGGGCAGAGGGCGGCTGCTTCCAATTGAAGTCTGAAGCCCCCCCCCAAACCAAGTGCACCCTTACCCTAGACCTGTAGCTCAGGAAACAGTCCAATTCACTGATTTCCCTGCTGGACATCTGCAGGTTGGGGCCATGTAAGTAGGGGGCATGATCAAGTTGGTCCAATCTGTTTGGTGCCAGCAGGATCTCTCTGTTCAGAACATTTTCACCTTTTTTGCATAAGCAAGTCCACTGATCACCCTTTCTTTGCTACTTCAGTGCTAAAGGAGCTCGCTGAGCTTTTCTCTCCTTGCTCCTCACGGACAGGTAGGGGAGAGCCTCTCTCTCTCTCTCTCTCTCACTCACTCTTCCTTCACGCAGGAGGACAGATTGAGAAGGTAGCAAGGAAATGTAAGGGTCCTTACCTTCCCTCCAGCCTCCCTGGCAAGTGCAAAATCTGTTCAGCAAAGGCACAGGATATTCCAGGATAGTCCACAGGATTAGCCCCCAAAAGCCAAGTCCCCAGCTCCTTCTGGTAGGTTTGGAAACAGCAAGTCCTCCACCATTCACTGCAGCCCAACTCCTACACTCTTTGGCAAATTGATTGTTCTGAAAGTTAGAGAGGTGGTGTCTGCCCGCCGTCTAGGCTGGGAGCCGGCAGGTCCTAGTGCCTGCCCTCCTCTGGCTCAGCGTGGCTTCAGGGAGTCCCGTTCACTTTTTCTTTTCCCTCGTGAAAAGGAGAAACCCAGGGTTACGAGGATTGCCCCCCTCAGCCGTGAATCATCACCATGTCCCGATCAGCGTGGCTGACCCGCCTGCCATGCTCCTGCTATCCCGGTTGCACTTCTCTCTTCCTCCTCCGCTCCTCACCCTCTTCCTCCTCTCATCCCGTCTCCGTGAGCCTCACGGGATCCGCTTCCATTTCCATTGCCTACACAAAGCACGCGTGGGCACCAGCAGCTATCCCACCCTATCACGGCGGGCAGGGTGTCGCTGCCTGGCCTGCCGTAGGTCTGACGGCACGTTCCGGAAGGACGCGCGGGGCAGAGACTGTGAATTAAAACAGGATCAGAGCTTAGGCCCTGAAATATGGTCTCGACTGGTGGCCTGATCCATCAGGAGTACACAACAGCAATAACATCTATCATTCTCAAGGAAAACAGCTGCAAAGACTTTACATTTATTTATTTTTAGAGATATTTTATTCATCTCCTTGGTTAAACTCTCCTATCCCATCATGCTTTCCATAGGACCCTAGACACAAATGCAGGTGAGAGCAAGCTTGGAGGTCACAGTGCAGAGTCAGGAACTCATCCAGCGTCCCAGAGCAACTGGGGGTTAATGGCCTTAATCAAGGGTTCAACTGTGCTATCAGTCTGCCGGCCCTGTGACCCAACCCAACAGCCTACTGATGATGACAGATTCATCTACAGATTTACACACCACCCTGTTTTTTAATTGTAATGTCACAGGTAATGTAGGAATCAATAAATGGAAACAGAGTGTAAAATAAACCTATTATGGCCTTTTTGTACGCTTTTTACTTTGGATTTAAAATTACTGTACAATTGGTGAAAACCCAGGAGTTCAACCTCAGGCGATCAGAGCTATAAAGTACATTTGTGGGGGAAAAAAAGCGCTTAATTTTAAGACCTAACAGCTGGGATTTCACACAGCGTAAATGTTTCACCGTAGACAGTGGGAGCTGGCTAATTAATTCAAGGAACAGACCATAGTCAGGAACCCATAAAGGAGGCACTTTTTCAGTGGAAATTATAAAACGCCTGGCACTAATAATTCAGGAACAGAAAGTTCTCCTAAACACCCCAACATATAGCTTTATGATCATCTACCTCTGCAAACAATGCGCGTGTTGTTACATGTCTTCCCGTCATCCTGTGGGGGATCTACAGCTTTTGCGTCTTGGCCAGGAGCTTTTTTAATCTGTCTGTTTACATATTCATTTACGCACGTTGCAAATGCAGCTTTTGAATTTCAAACCTTTGGGTTTGTTTACTGGTAGCTGTAAGCAGTTTGGGAATGAGGCACATCTGATGTGATTGGATGGGGTCTGTTCATGGTTGTGCGCATGCAGTGTGGGAGTAGGAGAATGAGGCTGTGCATCTCTGGACCAGAACCAAATTGCTGATGAGCTGATTTGAGTCTTCTGCTGTCTTGGAAACGCAGCTTTCATCACTTACCTTTTAGTTTGCCATGGAGCAGAGATCTAAGGTGGCCCGTTCTGAGGATACGTCCAAATTTTCTCCATCCTGGAGAATGTCATGCTCTGCACCTCTCTGGCAGAGCAGATGGGGCATCTAGGCCAGGAAAATCTCTGAGCCTTCATCTGAAATATTTTTGTTGTTTCCGTCTTGGTTGAGTTTATTGTCGTGATCACTAATGTTGTTTGGAGTTTCGTAGCTTTGCCCCTGTTAAATGTTTAATAGACAACCATAAAACCCAGAACAGAGGACCAGCTGGGATAGTAAACTTACCACTGAATGTTTGTGGGGGTGAACCTTCTGTTGTACCTTTAAACACATTTCCCAAATCCAGAGTTGGTTGTACCTTTTCAGGGCTCATAGGAAAAGCATAGCTTGGGAGACCCCCCTACCACGAAAACTACTGATCATTTCACTTCCTCCACAGCACAGGTAATAGCTAGAGCCCGGAATGTGTATAGTATTTACAACATGCATACATGTATACATACCAACACACACACACACATAATTGCGTGACTTTGACTGGGCCCCCTTGTGCCGACTGGGCCCTGTGCAGCTGCCTAATTTGCCTGTTGTTTGATCCGCCCCCCCAAATCATTCCATGGACTATGCAGCTGTATGACAGGGTAATACCATTCACCAAAGGTTGTTTACTGGGTAACAGCAAATAAATGTTATTAACGTATATTAGTAAAATTATATGTAAACCTGCCCCATAAAATATGCACAAGGTCTAAAGTAAAACCAGACATAAAGTCTCTCAGACTTTGCTTGGGTGTTTCTCGTAAAAATTTATAAAGGATTATTCCTTTCACTTATTTTATTTTATTTTGCTGCCTGGTATTGTTTTTATTGAAGATTTTCTCCCATAACTCTTGTTTACTCTTCTGTTCTCTGTCACAACATAGTTCACATGAAGTCAGTCATTCTGCTGCTTCAACGGAGTGATTTGTCTGGTGAACCGGAGTGAGCAAATCAAATTCACACTGGGATCCTGGGTAATGCTTCCTGGTGTTTTTTCTTTTCTTTTTTCCGATAGCCTGACAATGATTTGCACTTGTATGTTTACATTTTATTTATTAAACAGATGCTTTTACGTACGTTATTTTGAGAACTTCCCGGGAACAAAAGGGGGCTGCAAGCCTTGCTCAGGGACCCAATGGTGAAATCAGTCTGCTGGTCCTGGGATTTGAACCGGCAACCTTCTGATCACAGCCACAGTGTCTGACCCGCTGAGCCAAAAAAGTGTATTTACTCCCAAACAGCTACATTTATGCTACGTAATGGCAAGCCTAACGAAGCTGTGCGCTTGTGTAGACAATGTGTTCTGGACAACGTCAAAATCAGAATTGACTTTATTGGTCATGTACACCTACATGCACAACGGATTTGTCTTGGCAGTATTGGTGCATACATTCAACAGACGACACAGAACAGAAACATAAAAAATAAGAAAATTGAAGTTTTAAAATATACGAAATTGTGCAAGTTGGTATATACAAAAACATACAATATGTTCAGATGTGACCCAGCAGAACTGTCTCCTCTTCCATTGTTCACCCATTGTGGTGGTCTTGAGCGGCTAGCTGAAAGGTGACCCCTGAACTTTGACTCTAACCCTCTGATACCTTCCAGGGTTGCCGGGTGATGGAAACACAATACATATTCTGCAGGCCGACAGGTGTGTTTCTCAATGTCTGTGATGTTCATTCTGGGCCAGTAAGACCTCTGGACCGCGGTGACACGAGGTGACAGGGGTGGGGGGCGTCGAATGGTTTGTTTTGAAAAACCGAGTACTGGCTTATCCTCACAAGTTTTATCAGGTTTCTTCAGCCAATTGATCTGTCTTAGCCAGGTCCTGAGTCCCGTTGCCCTCTCTGTGTGCCTTACAGCATGATACGTCTTCGATGCGTCTCGTCTCCCAGCTTGAGGAATGTCAGCATTCTTCCTGTTCACCTTTGTCTGTGTGAGGGAGCGTGTTCCTTGGGATTTCGTTCCAGTGAAACTCCTCTGAATGGCCGCGTCGTTGTAGGTGGTCTACATCTCATGTCTTTCTCCGGGAATCCACGCTCTTCGTGCTGAAGATTTATGTTACACTGTCATTCCTAAGATAAAGCACAACTAAAAAACAGTCTAGATTACCTTGGATTTCCAAGTACTGGTGCAGTAGTAATTATTTATGACTATTTCTTTTAAAATTAACTAGCCAAAGACTATGGTTAGTTACTATGCCAGTTAAGTGTGCCATAATTATATTCTGAAAAACCTAATTGGGTGATGTTAGTCTAACTGGTTGATTGCCTTTTATTCAGAGAAGGTCCTGTGTCCATTTGTGGAATAGAGTATATTAAGGTATAGGGTATGACAACTAAGAAGTTGTTCTCAGATTCCCAGCTCAGAGAACCTTTGCTTTAAGGGACACCTCACTGGTCATGGTGACATTTTGACACGATGGCATTTTCTGAAATACACCTTGATGTGTGTTTGTGTGACACCTCGCCCTGCAGCCACAGAACTAGAAGCATTTTCCAAAGCTCTGAAGATTGTTTCAGAATTAGTCTCATATGATGACGAATACGTGCCTTGATTCTGCAAAATTATACACAAACAGGCAGATAGACAGGCAGACAGACAGGCAGGCAGACATATAGACAGGCAGGCAGACAGATAGACAGGCATACATATAGACAGACAGGCAGGCAGACAGGCAGATAGACAGGCAGACAGACAGGTAGACAGACAGACTGACAGGCACACACACATGCATGCACACAGTTCAAGTATTCCTATCATTGTGGGGCCGCTCCAATCATTTCTATAGTATTAATCCCAATCCTTTCTATATGATATGCCTAACCCCTACCCAGCTCTAACCTTAACCATAAGTAACCAAACAAAACACAAGACTTTTGGCAAAACCTTTTTTACTTTTTGAAATGCATTTACAGATTTTTATGAAATTGACGTTTATATTGCAAGGACCTGAAAAATATCTGTACAAGGTAAAAAGGAACAGGTTCTGGCACGGGTGCGTAACGCACAGCCCGACATATCCCAAGATTCATTTCGTGGACCTCTGAAAGATGCAGCCTTCAAAGGCTATGTAGCCCATGACCACGTTCGAAGGATGCAGCCCCTGAATCTGGACACAACCTGTACATGCGCAAAACCCTGAAGATGTGAAACAACAGAGATAATCACTGTACCACTGTGCAAGCTGATACCTAAAGAGGATTAGTACACTTACTAAACAACCTGCAATATGTGCAAATGTTAAAGCTGCATTTGCATGTTTATTGTCATATCTATTATCATACTGTCATCACCTTTATTTATATTTGTGTTTTGTACTTAATTTGCGTTTACCCTCTGGGGGAAGGACATGCAGAGTGTAACTGACTGAGTGTGACTGTTTACTGTGCATATGACAATAAACTTTGGAATTCTGAATGACAGTAATATTAAAAGAAAAACGGAAACAGGAAAGAACTTAATGAAAAGGATGAGGAATGTGGAGAATGACCAGAAAAGAACAAAACTGCACAAAAATGGATCATGTGGTTTAATGGTTTCCCTCTAAACATCTTTAAAAGGTTTTTTTTTTTTTTTTTACTTCCAGTGTTTTCCAGAACAGTCCCCGTTCCTTCTTTGTCACATCTACTGGTTTCTCCAGCCCAGAAGAGCTCTGATCCCCTTGGTTTCACACTAAGGTGATTTTGTTTATCGCTGTTCACCATCATCCAGGTTTGAAAGCATGGCACTAAATTCTGGAAGAAAATATGAAAATAAACCACTCTGTGGTGTGTTTTCTTTTTCGTGGAAATCCTTTCTGAAATGTCCTGTCTCTATTTTGGCTCAGGATTTATTTTTTTTTTATTTCCCCGAAATTGCTATCCTATACTGAGGTGTGTCTTCTGTGCCATCGTGCTATTATTTGCACGGACAATAATGGAAGGCATATATTACTAGACGGATGGTGAAACTGGAGCACAGAGCTATGAAAACACTGTGTCTGCGTCTAATTAATGGGGTCACAGTATAACATAATCCTGGCATCACAATCAGGGTGCAGCCCTGCCATGTGACCTTTGCTCTTGGTCACCTACCACGACCTTGTATTCTATCAGCAGTGTTATGATGGACAGATGGATTGATGGACGGATGGATGAAATCATTTGTAAATATTCTGTGGAGATGTTGAACATGCCGTTGAAGAAAAGGCTGTCTTTACTCTGTTAGGCATTGCAGGCAATAGGCACTTTGTGCACAAGAAGCCCCAACTGCCATTGGGCAAGAGCTTAGCAATTTCTTTACCGTTTTAATACACTATTGAGTTTACAGATTAACAGCTACGGTGAGGAGGAAATTGTCCATGTTCAGTATAAACTGGGACATGAACCGGTGATTAGGGCCTTTATCCCCTACATTTGTATTATCCCTTACAGTTACACACTTTTAGACATAATACTTAATACTTGCAAAGTCAGTAGCTGACGTTCTGGGATTTGTCAAGGCTACAATGGTGAGTGGATTCAAGGGGTCAACAAGAAGAATTCACCATATCAAGCTTTCGTCAACACGGTCATACACTTCAAGGGTTCAAAAGCAGATACCTGATTTATTAAGGGTTAAACATTCCACAGGACTAGGTCCCGTTAATCACTGTTCTATAGCTGTGAACTTTTATACTCTTATGTTAAATATACCACTAGCTAAGTGGCATTAACCTTTCGGCCCAGAAGTAACAAGTGAGATTTATAACTACAGACCCTCCCGGGATGATCCAGTTACAACACCGGAGTCCTGTTAAGAAGTATTGGCCTCTGGCTCTGAACGCAAGCTGATAAGACCCCTTTGGTTCCGCTTCCTCATTGGGGAGAATGAACATCCCAACCGTCAGCCAGCCAATGGCAAAGGCGTGCTGATGTGTGAAGGCGGAGCCAAAGCCGCATCCATCCGCCTCGGCTGAGCCACCCAACATGCAGGTTTGCACCTTCAAAACAGGTGGCGGCCATGTTCCTAGGCTTCAATTATCAGCTCAAAACAGCTGGCCACCTCTATGTCACGTGTTTATAGTCGACAAGACGTCAGTGTTGCAATATGCTCCACGCCACAAATCAACTTCTGTTGGTTAACATCGGCCTGACTCGTGTTTGGGGTATCTGTTCACTTGGAGCACGGTCTTGACTTGTACTATCAATAAACAATTTGCCACTATGATTTTTGATTACTTTGATTAATCTCCAAAAAAATGTTATGAATATGGTTTATTTCATTTCTTTTGGCTGGAACCTCTCCAAATATAATTGAGGCATGATTATAGATTTTTCAGAAGATAGTTTCAGTACCAGATAAATGTAAACGAGTTAAAGGCTCATTTACTACAATGTTGAAGTTACTGTTGCTTACTCTATTTGATTCTATTCTGCTGTGTGGTGAGCGTACTGCCGCAGAATGACTGCCATCGCATCATCCAGTTTGGAGCTACATAGTGGTTTAACTGGGTCCCCATTGGCTCTGTAAATGTAACATTCATTTATTTATTCATTATTTCTGGCCAACATACAACTCAGGTTAGACTGGGGTATAGACAGTTCAGGTTTAACCAAGCAGCTGTTGAATAAGCTGAGGTGTTCGAAGCTTTACGGAATGTTCAGGTTAAAGACAAAGATGACTGCTTAGTACCGCTTAGAGTTTAGTGGTTTGTTTTCCATATTAGTTATGTCCCTGTTGCAATGTCATTTTCAGGAATGCTCGTGAAAAATCTGGCTCCCTTGTCACCTCATCTTGGGCAATTCTGAGGACTGGGACAGAGCCAACATTTGGGAAAGGCTAACTGCTTAATCTCACGCTCAAACGTAGGCATCGGTTTCCCACTTTGCCACAACAGAGCGCAGTGAAGAGCTTTTGCTCTGTGAATTACAGCTTCACTCATTGTTTTGGCTGCAACACTGATATAGCACGTTACTTTTTGATGCTAATGAAAACATAAGCGAAACTTTCTGTAACAAAATGTTTACTGGGAAATGTATTTTGCCTGTATTATGGCATGAATTGAGCCATTCACTGTCTCAAGATAGCTCAAGCCTAGCTCAAGCCTAGACTTCACCTAGGCTAGTAAAGTTTTCTTTTGTTTTCACTATTATTATTATTCTGGACTATTTTTAAAAATATTGTCTTGTATGACCAAAAAGTACTCTAGCTTCAGCTCACTAACAAATGGTCTGGTGTTCTCCTGTATAATTCTCTGCTGCAGAGCAGAATTTAAGCTGTCCTGATCCTGGACAGCCTGCTATGACATGTGGTGTTTGGTTTAATCCAGAGGTCACAAAGTCCCAGGCTAGATAAAAAGCTCCACTCTTGACTGCCTCCATAGAACATCACTCCAAGCTTGGGATGAACAACCACGTTCCTCCCAGCCACATCACTTTGTTACCTATTGCATTTTTTTTACAGTAAAAACGCAACACTGCCTGTCTTAGGCTGATGTTTGTTTGGGATCTCTGTGACTTCCAGAACAATTTGACGACATTCACCTTGATCTCTGAGATTTCTTCCCCATTGGACAATATGTGTCTGATTATGGTTTTATATTTATGAATGAAATATTATGGCACTTACCCAAACTCATTAAACGCCCATCTTGTGTAATATGCTTAATGCGGCTGTTGTTAATTACCTCCAGGTTTCCTGTTGTTATGCTACAAATAAACAGCCTGAGTCTGTCTCAGTGCAGTGGAATGCTGGAGGAATCTCATCTTAAATTATTGAGCTCTTAGTCAGAGGGATACCCTAATTTAATGATCTGAAATGCTTCCCCTTACGAGTCAAGACACATCGGTAGGGGAGAGTGTACTCACCAGCTTTGCGTTGTTCCATCAGCCAATGACTGTTTGTTACACAGATGAAAGACACTCCTGTCAGCCAATGGCTGCTTGTGCACTGTGACATTTATCTGCTAGCCAACATGTAATCATTAAGAAGAGATAAGTACTTAAGGTAGCTGGCATAATACAAACCGCAAATTTGTGTTTTTTGCTTACTTTTATGGCTGGGTATATCCAGGTCTGTAGCCAAAAATTAATTTTGAGTGGGGTTCAAAACCATATGTTTACTATCTGGCTACGTGCCTGGTCAGGCGCAAGTAAATTTTGGTGGTAGTGGGGGGGGAGGAGTTCAAACACAATTTTACTATGTGGCTACGTGGCTGGATATTTCACTGCACCATTTTGAATCATCAATGTAAAAATCTCAAATTCACAAAGTAGTGAAAGAAAATTAACTTAGAATTCAGGACCTCAAGTCATGGATGTTATTTTTGACATATAATGATTAAATCTTCAAATAAAAAAAAAATAACAGAGAAATAACTGTTAAAAGAAATAACATAGTCTATATCTGAACCAGAATTCTTTATTTGTATTGCATGTTGCACATAGGAAATTGATTGGATCACTCCTAATAGCAGCATCAGTAAACAACAACAGGGACACATGTCAAAGGTGAGTACCAGAAACAACAAATAACAATAGCATGTAAATAAACAATACCACAACCAGGATTTAAAATAATACTTCAAATGAAAGCAAATGAAAATTTGTAACTAAGTAAAATGTAGGTACATATCTCTGCAGGATTGTTTTCATCTCCTGTCTGGTTTTCTTCATTTTCAGATTGCATATTCTGAATGTTGACTATTCGTTGACTCAGAAATGCCTCATGAGTCAGTGACAGGGCCAGGCAGGACTCTCGCTGGATGCCACCATCTCAGAATGTCATTGAGGATGTTAGATCACTATCACACCGTGAAAAAGTAGAATGACTCATTTTAAACTACCATTACAACATTTACCTGTTTCTTTTGGGTAAACTATATTAGCACATCCACAGCTAGGAAGGCATCTCCCTGTCAGACATTCTCCACATGGACAGTATGGCTCTGATTATTTAGAAATGACTTTATAACCCTGTCCAGGTAATTCATCAACGGTACGAGCTGGTTTAGGGTCAGACCATAACACAAAGAAGAGGACAATGTCACAATACAAACATTTATTGGTACGTTAATGGATTGTGCGGATATGCGGTTAATTGGTGGTGATATGAAAGTGGGAAACAAATGCAAGCTACTATACAGCTGGTATAATGGTCGGTTGTGTGGATTTGAAAATGAACTACATTACTTAAACAACATCTACTTAAACAACGAGCACTGTGTGGACACTGTTCTACACCAAAACAGCGCAAGCAATAATAGCAATAAGCAACTATGCAAACAAAAATCAGCAATTATAAAAATGTCAAATGGAGCTCCAGTGTTGCTTATCACTGAAAAGCTAGTCTCCGTCTTAAAAAAACAGGATGGAACCCACTTGGACTTGTTTCCATGGATGATGTGCACTTCAAGACGCACGACAGCCAGTCCACATCTTTGCTCTTCACAAATTTCTTTTGATTATACTGTCACTGTTGACAGACGTTTTTTTTTTTACTTTGATGTATCTGTATTTGCGGTGATATTTGAGGTGGATTAAAGCAGGGTCCTCACAATATCCTTGATATGCTGCAGAAAGGCAGATGTTGGATTTTTTTTTGTTCCTTCAAACTCATTCATTTCTGAGTATGCAGGGATTAAGGGGATTCTGGTGCTGTGGCTTGGCCAGGGAACTGAATGATGCTTCATTCATGAGCCAGAATTATTGAACCAT
Organism: Paramormyrops kingsleyae; assembly: GCF_048594095.1. Taxonomy (NCBI): domain Eukaryota; kingdom Metazoa; phylum Chordata; class Actinopteri; order Osteoglossiformes; family Mormyridae; genus Paramormyrops; species Paramormyrops kingsleyae. The sequence continues at coordinate 22,426,464 of NC_132814.1, read as the reverse complement.
TACAAGAAGGGGAACAGAGACACACCTATTGCATCATACATATATAGAAATTCACATACAGAAAAATAGAATAGAAAAATGCATATTCTTATTGGCCCGCGTCCGCAGAAAACAACAAAGACCCAATCACGCGCATGCGCAAAAACAAAGACGTCACTTTATTGATTCGAAAACTGCCCGGTTACGATATGAACCTTCCAGTTTTGCCTGAACAGATTTATCTCCCCAAATACTTATTAAATCCAGCACCTCCCTGTCCCTCCACTGGCCAGCTTCTGTGCTCTCCTCCATGTTTGACACTCTGACGGAGACATATGGTGACTTCCACCTGCGCAGAATTATGACGAACGTCGGTCGAGAGTGACGTAAAAGTTTAATGAATTCCGATTTCGCTGTTCAGACTGAGGTCGCATTGCAAAAAATCAGATCTGTATCCAATTTATGACCACATACTGAAGTGGGCCAAATCGGAATTGAAAAAATCGGATTCCATGTGACTTGTCCTGTTCACATTGTCATGAAAAAATGTGATCTGAGTCACATATGAGCAAAAAAATCGGATTTGGGCCACATTTGTCCTGCAGTGTGAACGTAGCCTCAATCACTAGCATCTTGAAGGTTTTCGCCAATATCCATTGGTAAACCAATCAGCAATGTCCAGAGATCCCTTAATGGTAGTAAATGACTCTACCCAGCATCATGTCATTTAGTAACAGCCCTGAGGTGGAAAGAGGAGTATGCAAAGGGCGGACATGAACGCTCATCCCAGTCTCATGGTTCCTAATCCACAGGGATCTGTTTGACTTCGATTAAATCTGTTCCTGTAGTTATTATAGAAGAGGCAGGAAGGATTTGTTCTAATTTTGGTGATTTGAATCATGTGGCACAACTAAGTGAAACTTTCAAAGGCATTTCCCTGCTCAGAAAGACTTTTAAGATGAGCAAGGATGTGCACAACAGATGCATTGTGTTCCTGATCTTTTCTGCACATTTTCAAGAATGCATAGTTTCTACACACTGGGCAAACTCAGCAATGATAGTTGGAATGTTCTTGTACCAGGCCAGTGGAGACATGGAAAAAGGTCAACTCTACATATTTCTACTGCTCACAATGACCCCACTGGAGCATCAGTTAATAATGTAGATTGTTTCAAACGGAAATAGTTGAATTGTTGAGTGGAAACCCATCCAGCACTACACAGAGTCACTGTAACCCACGCCAGGTCACATGGCTCGATCCACCAATTAGGGACGTCTTTGAGGTGTTTCTGCACAAGCATAGCCTTGGAAAGGTAATTTTGGGAAAGGCCTGATGTTTACAAGAGCGACGGACCCCATCCAACTGGAAGGGGATCATTAGCATTATCACAAAATGTGCCAAGAAAATTGCCTTCCTGACGTTTTGTGGCACCACCCAAGCCTCAGTCGTGTGAACAAACAATATATTAAAGCATTTAAGGCTTTAGCTCATTTCTGGCACCAACCAAGAGTCCTTCTGTGGACCGTAAACAGCATTAAGAATAAAAACTAACAATAATATGGGGCCATAATGTAGCAATTATAGTTGCATTAACACTTTGAAAACATTTTAAAGTTCCAAGCAACACTCTGTTATTCATGTTCTTTAGGAAATAAATCTGTTTGGATCGAAAGGCAAAGGGGTTCCAAAATGCTGACCTGATCTAGAACCTTACCTCAGGGAAGGGAGGAGGCCAAAAACAAAGAAGGACATTAAAATGTTAATAAAATATCTCTAATATCTCAATCTTCTGCCCCAAACACACCATGAAAAGAAAGACCATGAAAAAATAAATTTGTAAAAATCAGCAGATACTCACTATGAAGTAGTAAAAACCCATTTTAGCCTAGAGAATCTATTATGCTAAGTTTATAGTAAACCATGAAAGTAATCTTAGATTACAATACAGCAAATAAGCTGTCGTGCCCCGCTTGTCTGCTCCTCCCGAGTGCCACGCCCCCTCACCTACCTCATGTGGAATCTCCTTGTTACCAGCTGTTTCTTGTTGCTGTCAATGTAAGTCTGCGTTAGGTATGTTTTCCCCATTCCGGTCATTGACGTCCATCCGTTTTATGGCGTATAGTGTTCCTTGTTGTTTTCATATTAAAATTCCCGATTTCCAGGCTCCTGTGCTGCTTCCCCGTTCTGTGCACAAGCAATTGCAGGACATAAGCACTATTTCAGGATATTTTACCTTGCTGAAAAGCATGGAAAAAGTTCTTCAACTTGTCTCGCATTTTGGCGGCCCCCCTGTCAGGGGTGAAGGGGGGCATACAGGTACAGTGCATGTACCACGTAAAGGGTTTTCTCCACTACCAAGGCCTTCTGTTTTAGCTAGCTCGCTACGTTGTGGCTTGTCAGGTCTGGAGCTAGCTAACTTGATCTGACAAGTTACCGAGCTCGCATTACTGGTCATTATTTTTAAGCGATACAAGGAGGCAATTTTAGTAAAGGCATGTTTTAGATTAACAACAAAACTACAGCAACACTACATGAAAATAGTGAGTCTTTTGTTTTAGCATTAATAACTATCTAGCTGGGATGATGACCACATCCACATAGTTAGCTAATCCACATGTATGCTAACATACATTTAACTAAATAAATACTATGAATAAAGGAGGCCCTAATGTTACATTTCACAGATACACTGCAGCCAAGGGATTTAAATCATCACTAGTTACATTTTCGCTAGCATGCTATGTTTTGACTTGTCAAATAGCTAACGCTATCTGACCAAAGAGCCAGCTAGCATTATTGGCCTAATCTAAAATAACACTCCTGGGAATATATACTGTAAAATGCCAGACAGCAGATTGAGCATGGGGACCAAGGACCTTGATGTTAGTCTTGCACCAATGTGCAAGCAGAGTGCCTCACAACTTATTCTCTGAAGGGGCCTTGTTTTAAGCTTATACTGTACACACCAAGGAGCATATTATGTACTAAGTGCCCAAGGGCGGGAGCTCACAACTTATATGGTGGAGGGGCTGGGGGTGGCTCTGGCAGTTAAAGACTGATTTATACTTCTGTGTAGAATCTACGTCATAAGTACAGCATAGCAGCGTACACAACACCATAGCCTGAAGCACACCTCCCCAAGAAATGCGGCCGACAGACCACAACAACTGTGGTTGGTCTTGGAAACATCGTATTTTCTTCTATGCAGACGTTTTGTTGTTGTCAGGAGAAGGTTGTGTTTGGCTGTTGTTGTTAGGGATGTAGCCTTTCACGGTGTTAAAAAACACGGTTACAGACGTGCGCGCTATGGCTGCACGATATTGGAAAATTTCAGATATCACCATGTGATTTATTTCTGCAATAAATATTGTGATATTTAAAAAGGTAATACAAATTTTTCACATACCTGTCTGTGAGTGATTTAATCAGCAAGGATGAAAATGATTATGATTGGCTCGGAGAGCTCGTGCAAAAGCAGTGGTGGTAGTGTTTAAACTGATTTTTAAATAAATACTGGATAATCTTAAAAAAGAGCAATCATTAAAAATGCAAAAAAGTTCTGTTTCCTGCGGTAGAATGAAAATGCTTCAGTGAAACTAAACGTCCAAAGTGGAAAGGGCCCCAGAGGCCCTGATGGTCAGCTTGTGGGGCCCCTGTGGTTAACTGTGATTGCTGAGGGGCCTCCTGGTGGCCTGGTAGTGGGCAAAATGCGCTGTACATGCAGAAGGCCCTGCGGGCCCCTAGTGGTGAGCTTGTGCTGCAATGCTGAGGGGCCCTACATAGGGCTAATTTGTGCTGTACATGTTCAATGGTTCTTGGGCCCCGGTGGTCAACTCTTGCTCTATATGCTGTATATACAGAGGGCCCTGGGTTGGACTCGCGTATGTGAGGGTCATAGTGTTTAGCTCACGCCATAAATGTTGCGACTCATGGCCATTATTAGTCCGAGACCCCCTCCTGCCCAAAGCCCTCGGGCAATGGCCCAGTCCATAATCCAGCTATGACTAGATACCATTTTTGTTAAACTACATAAGGGTGCCCTGGCAGCTTTTGAAAGGTGCATCGTCAAAATAACCCAAACATCCATATCTCCTTTGTACTCGGGGTTAATAGTCTGACTCTTGTACAGCAGACTTCACCCCCCACCCCACCCCTCCCGGTATGGAGCTGAAGTCTTATGGTTTCCAGAGCACATCTGGATCTCCCCTCATCCTCACAGGGATCACAGGCTCCCTCAAATACCAAGGACGGGCTGTAGAAGCAGGTTTGGCTGCTCTGTATGTAGTTTATCAAACAGGCATGAAGGGGCCCTCGTGACTTTTCTGTCCATGAAGACATCGACTTCACATCCCATCAGCTGTGGGCCAGCCTGCTCCAGCATCCAGGGTGACTCTCGTTTTCAACACCTGCTGGCATCACACAGCCTGGTTGGGCTGCTTGGGTGCATTTGCAAGATTTCCATCCATCCATCTTCCATCTGTTAATGCTGGTCAGGGGGCAGGGAGCCTGGATCCTATCACAGGCAACACAGGGCGCATGGCAGCTCCGGGTACAAGCCGGCCGTCTCTCATATCACATCCTTCCTGATCTTCTTTGCTGACTGAATTTCAAAAAGGGACTTTTGAGTTGGTAATGCATCAGTCAGCTTAAAGTGCTGTACTGAAAGACACACACTAAGCTGACTGCTAAAACACACACACACAACTCAGAGCATACAGGTTAAAAACATTTATTAGCTTTCGTGGTCAAGGTCTGTGGCAGAACCCCTCAACCTGGGCTGCTCATCCATCATGCCAGGTTCTCCACCTCCCGGTCCCTGAGAGCTGAACATTCTGAACATTGACAGAAACAGGGAGGCAGGGGGATTTGGCTGCTGACTGGATGGACAGCTTCCAGGACGAGGAGAACCGGGAGGGAAACTCATTCGCAGAGGACTGGAGAACATGAAGAAGGAACTGAGAACCTAAAAGGGGCAAGAACACAAAACCCAAGTCACAAAAATCAAGAAGAAAAAAAGACAAGACACCAGCAGCACAGCTGAAGAATGCTGGCTACTTTGGGTCATGAATCCCCAACACAGAACCTGAATAACCAGAAGCCCAAGACTAAATGCCAGTCAATAGAGTCCATGTACCCACCTGCCACCCAAACCATCAATCAGTACCTGCTGGCTACTAACAGGCTCCGAGGAAACAGGACCACAAACATAAAGAACCTGGAAGACAGGACACCTCCAAGCCCCATAAACCAGAACTCTGAACAGGAAGCAACTCATACTTTTTCAATTCTTAAGTATAATCTTATGCTTTGCTAACATGTTTCCTGTCACACAAATATAGATCATACCATTTAATCAATCAGTTTAATCTAAAACGACTCTAATTTCCTTTTAAAAACATAGTTGATATGATCAATTGGCATGTGGCCCAAAGACTGTTGAAACTGGACCCTGAAATGATGAAATGCCCCGGAACAGACCATAATCACACTGAGATAAGAGCTTTGCAACATTTTAGCAATTGTACTGGTTTTCCTAAAATAGGCAAAATGTATTTAAAAAAACAGCAAAGAACTGTGGAATTTCTGGAAAGCAAAAATTATTTCAGTGAAAATGACTTCTACTCCCTTAACACCTCTTTGACAGTTTTATTAGGCAAAGCAAGAAACCTGCCCATCATGAGAAGCATATGCACACACATGGCTGTATATATTCATAATGTTGCAGGATCATTAACAGGAAACCGATTCTTTAGGCCTAACTTTGAGACTTACAAGGTGTTAAAATCTCAAAACGATATAAGCCCTTAATGTTACGACAGGGCATGGACCACAGCCCAACAGATAGCCTTCAGACAATACAGAGCTTTATTTCAAATGTAACTCAAAAGACTTGGAAACAAAAGAGACCGTAGCGGGTCTAAACAAAGGCAGGTAGGCTATACAAGTACTAACGAAGGCTAAAATTAAACAAGAGGAAGCATGGAGTAAGGGCACGGACTTAGGCTTGCAGTAGGGGATCATGCAGCTACAAACACATTCAATAGCCGAGAGGGGAACTAAGGATAGGCAGGGACCAGAGGTGGATAGTTCAGGTCCAGAGAGTAAAAATCCAGACCAAGATTTTGTTTCAGCCAATCTGTGACCAGGGACAGGTGTGGGTCATTAACCATTACTCAAGCACTAGGAAATAAGAAATTCGAGGAACATAGGACTTAGATACAGACACAGAAGGGGAAAAGCAAGGATCACACAGGAGTACATGTAACCAGAGCCTAATAAACATAGATTAAACCAAAACAGTTATAGAGTGCAAATAATCAAAATGTCCAGTTTTGTAGAAGCAGGTCTGGCTGTTCTGTATTTAGTATATGAAACAGGCATGAAAGTGCTGTCTTTACCCATCTTCCAGTTGGGGATGAATAGCTAATCAGCCTCATCCTTAGCCACATGGTGGCCCCGGAAACAGGTAGAACAATGGGTACTGTAAATCTTAGGGAATCACAGGGAACAGAACAGGGCGACCAATGGAACCCGCTGGTCAGACAGGGAACGATGGGTACTGTAAATCATAGGGAATCACAGGGAACAGAACAAGGCGACCAATGAAACCCACTGGTCAAACAGGGAACAATGGGTACTGCAAATCTTAGGGAATCACAGGGAACAGAACAGGGCGATCAATGAAACCCGCTGGTCAAACAGGGAACGATGGACAGAACAGGACAAGACAGGGACCGACCCTGACGCTTCGCATGTTCAAGTGTGGAAATGCTGCTGTGTATCTTCTCCTAGAAACACTCAGGACATGCAGTGAGGATGCAGTTAATTTTGACAGCCCGAGTTGCCTCCCAGAGACAGTGACATGCGTGTCCCTTGCTCCCGTTTGCTCTGTCACTTTTTAATGCAGATATTGAATTTCGTACCTTTGCCGAACAGCGTTAGCGTTCAGTCACTGGACCCCAGGAATCTGACCACGTGTTATCGCATTAAGAGACTGTGGAAGTGGGCAGGGAGTGAAATGTGACATGTTGGCGCTTTCATTGCCTAGATTGACAGGATGACGGAACTCTGCAGCTACACGGGCTCTGGTAGGTGCAACTCTGGGAAAGTACTCAGCTATGTAACTCTGCTTGGAGTGGATAGCACTTCTTTTTAACGTGAATGTTTTTAATATTACGGAGCGCCGACTCTCACGAGAAAGTCTGCGTCAATCCACAGCATGCAAATAGCTGAAAACTCAAATATGTTAGTTCAGTAACTTCCTGACCAAATAAAATACTACAAGGGCTGCTGTGAAAGATCTGCTTCAGGATGCTGCAAAACCCTTTTTCTGACCCCTGGAGCCTGTGTGTAATAAATACTCACATTGCCACCTCCCATCGCATTTAATAGTTTTGTCTACAATAACTATTTATGCAAATACTCAAAAAAATGCTGGTATTACTTGCCCTGTTATTGGCTAGCAGGGTGCTTGTTAAAATTTCTGTCCGGATCTTGCTCGATTCATCTATCCACCTATCTCTTAGGGCAAACGTTCGATCGTGGGCTCAAGTGGAAGTGTCCTAACGCCCCTTTTTTTTTGGGGGGGGGGGGTATTTTTATGTTGGTTTCTGGTTTTACTGTGATCTAGTAAAACTTGAAGAAGGATCAGATAAAAGTAATCAGTAAATAGAATGATAATAATTAGTGATCGGACATGAAGGCTGTGTTTTTAAGTCTCCTAGTTTTAGTGTTCAGTTGATCATTTTGCAGACAGTTTTATGCACAGACAGTTCAGAAAGTAGAGTTAGACAGTCCATGGAGCAACTGAGGGTCTCAAGGGCCCGACGGTGAAATCACTCTGCTGACCCTGGAATTTGAACTGGCAACCTTCCGATCACAGACACAGTGTCCAAACCCAGCTGAACACACTGAGCTAATGGATGGGACCAGAAAAATGAAATCTGACTTGAAAAATCCCTCTTCCCTGATGTTATTATGGCTGAAGTTCAGGAGCTGTGGTCTATAGGCATCCTGTGACAGATGAATGCGATTATTTTATGCCACATGAGTTTGGAACAAACGCGTTCAATGTGGCATCTTCTAGCTGGTTCAAATACCACTATTTCGCTATATGCAATATAATCAATGCCATTTGTGTACATTTAACAAAAAATCTGTGGATTAACCTAGAAAAATACTTTTAATGGTTAACACATCAGGGTGGATATTCCTTGATGCTGTGGTGGCCAAACATGTCTGCATCTTTTCCAATCCTATGAGGGTCAAGTCAAGGTCCAAAAATATTTTTTATTAACACCATGTGATGTCTTACTTGGTACAGGTGAGTCTTCCCTGGTGATGTGGCGGAGTGATAGGCTATATCTGAATATGGATGGGTGGATGGATGGATGGATGGATGATGATTTATGGACAACAGAAGCAAGGGGCTAGTCAGCCAAATTATCTCTACAGAGACACATCACTCCTCTACAGAGTCACATCACTCCTCTACAGTCACATCACTTCTGTAATTGTTGTATGGCTGTTTATCACAGACCTGGTTATAATAAACATTGCTAAGAAAATCCATCCATCCATCCATCCATGCACTTTCCACATCCACTTAACCAACGAGATGGTGACCCTGTGACCTCTCCCAGGAAGCACAGGGCATGACAGGAGACTGAGGCATGGCGCGTCGGACAGTGTGAAAATACAAATAGCTAGAGTATCACTGACTATCATGGTGCTGAGCCAAAAGTCTCCAAGCTGAGAGTGAACTTGTGGCTTTGACCATGGGGGGGGGGGGGGAGCCCACGTTTCATTGGTTTGTGAAATTCCGCAACTGGGTTTACTATTGATATCAGACGCGATCGTGCCTGCAGAGAATCCTCCGTGGTGTGAAGGGAAGTGGGAAGGACAGAGCCTTCCATGTGTACGCTGAGTGCTTTCAGCTGCTGAGCAGGGCCCTAGTCATCCCGAGGGGGATATCAACACTGACGGGTGAGAGGATTCCAGAGAAAGCCGGGGCTCTGCCCCGCAACCAACACGCTGCACTTTGGGTAGCATGAAGTATGCAGTATTTGTGTAGCCTGAAGAATGTGGGCAGGAGCCTGAAATTCAGCAGACGTGACATAAGACATACTGTGAAGTTTTCTGTTAGTATTATACAACAGTAATGTTTTCAGTGTGAGCTTAGGTTTTACTGCAGTTTTGTGTAGCATATAGCTTCAAGTTTTATTTATCACAGACAGAAACAATGAAATGCTTTCACCATCTGCTTCCATGATTGTGCTTAAAGAGAAATATATGGTAACATTCTAACTTAGCATACTAATCTCAGCTACATACTGATCTCATGTTTGTTTATCCTTAATCAGTCATACCGGCCCATATTTTCCATGCAGTTACTATATTTGCTCGTGATGCATACTTGAGTAGTTACTTTGAAACTTTTGCCCACCCAAGTAAAGTGTGACTGAAATATGTAATCAGGTCAGGTTGAGGACCATGCACTGGTGCGGTGCCTTGCAGCACCCAACTCGGGATCCTGGCTGGTGACCTTCCAGGCCAACATTCGGTCAGCCTCAAGAACTGTGGAGCCACGACACGGCCGAAGGATCAGCCTTAAACAGCCGCTAAAAGTAGCCGGCCTAGCAGGTCACAACTGCAGTGTCACCCGTAAGGACCGTTCCATCATCTACCCTGATTTGTGACTCTCCAAGGGTCAGAATCAGATGTGTGTCATGCTTTGATTCCTCTGTAAGCAGGACGTGGGTCACCATACCACAGATTCTGTCACCTGCTCACAGTTTCGTCTATCTACCCTCAGAACTATCCTTCTTAGTTCCTGGTACAGACTGGAGTTTCCATCACGTCATGCACTGTGACTCGTCTCTGTAATATCCAGGGTGCCTTGCAAGATTAAATATTTCCTGCTAGGAAGACCAGCAACACCAGCACAATCCTCACCAACCTTCAGAGTCTTGTCACACAAGGTCTCCCACATCGTATTAGAATCAGCAATCACACCCAAGTCTGCAAGTTCTCCAAACAAACTGTGTGCAAATTCATTGGTCTTGATCTTGGAGTCTGGACAGGTCCAGCCTCATTCTCCTAGTAGGTGGTAGCCTTCTGGACCTAAGCTGAATCTTCAGAGCAGCAACAACACATCTGTGGTCAGAATTGACAAACTGGGCACTTCTGTGGACCCTGCAGCTCTGTATGAGCCTCCAGTGTCTGCCCACAAGGACGTGACTGATCTCCTACACCACCAGCACTGGAGCGCCCTGCCGTCTCACTCCTCTGCGGCTGGCAGTTCACATCCTAACCCCCCTCCTGCTTGTGTGCAGTTTGCATGCTCTTCTTGGGTTGTACTCCAGGTTCCTCCCATAGTTCGAGTACCCATGGATGTATGTCCTGTGGTGGTTTGGCATTCTATCCAGCGTGTACCCCAATCTCCCCAGTTAAAACAGAACAAACCCAGAACTTTAGTCACTGTTACGTGAAGGTCATCTCAAAGTTGACAGAGAACAATCTTACTGGAACTCCCTGTTTTACATTTTAAGAAAGGTTCTGTTGTTGTCAGCACAATAACATTATTACCTAAACATCCTTTTAAGCAACTAATATTGATAAATTAATTGATTTATGATAAAATGTTTTTTTATAATAGTGCTATATGTGTATACAGCAAACACCCCACCCAGCCTTGAACCCATGACCGCTGGTGTTTAGAGCTAAAGCGTTACCCACTGTCCCACACTTGCGTTCATTGGCTTTATTGTTATTACTTTTAGTTGTAGCAGTAGTTGTAGTAGTGGGGTAACGTTCTAGGAACATCAGGAAAACTGGACACTATGAACGTTTCTATTCCCTAATCGTGACGTTCGCAAACATTCCGAGAATAATTACCAAGACGGATAGATGTATGGACACCATTGGCTAAAGATCACGTGACACTTGTCGTTCCAATTCAGGGCAGAGATTCTGGCATCAGGTATACTCACTGTGACTATAGTACACAATTGCGTAAACCCATAACCGCTGAGTATAACTGAAATGCTCAAATGTGGAATAAATTATGTATTGTGTAACATTAGGAATAGCGTGAAAGAGAGGCGGTTACTCAGCTCATGTTGATGGTGTAGATGTTAAATGCCTCAATATCTAGTCTGTGAAATAATAGAACAGGTTGATGCCTTAACTATCCTGCTAGCTAAAGTGCCCTGTTTGTAAATCTTCCACCAACTGGCTGCAAGTATCATCTCCTCCTATCTGGTTTAGCTCTAGAGGCTTCTGACCGATGCTTATACAGTAACCCCTTAAGATTAACCTATTTCATTCCACAGTTATACATATTCCTCAGCAGGACCATCAAACTTACAGCTTTACCAAGACTTTCCTAGATTTAATCTCAAAGCCCTAGCAGACATATTCAAGCATCTTATGTTGGTGTAACTATGAACATCCATAATGTTTCCTGAAGCCCAACCATTGAAATGTACCTAGTTTAAGATCAGCCTCAATATGCTGCTTTTCCACATAGTAGTATAACAGACACAGGAGTAGAAACTGCCAGAAATATCTGGCATTTTCTCCATATCTTCTTAAGTAAAAATGTATGTAAATACCTCATTTAACCTGCTTACAATTCCCAAGCCTAAACATTTGCATGATTTTTTACATTTGAACTATCAGACAAAACTCAATTTTAGTTTTTGCAGATTTTTTTCCATCTTCACTTTTACTTTTAAAATATTTTTGGCTCTGTTGTTATCAAAGCATCATTAACTTTTAGATATTGTCTCCTGAGCTCTTCCTGTTCTTTCTATTTTCTGTTTATTCCTTGTAGATTATCGTTTATCGAATGCTGCTTTTCCGACTTTCAAATAATGCGGCTTCATGCGGGCCATTTAAAAGGAAATTCTCAAATGCACCTTCGTGAAACGTTACTTCACAATTGACCTTCAAATTTATCCAACAGTCTTCAACAACCCAAAAGGCAAGACATCTGCTGCCATCTTCTTTATAAATACCCAACCCTGCTTTTCTGTGTGTGTCATATGCAGTACATCCTGAAAACAGGATCGGTAAATATAACATCACATATTTACCAGAGCACTTCCTCTGAATGATCTAACTGCTGACTGTAGGCTTGATATCATGAACCGTGGATGAGCTGGATCCTCCTCTCCACGCCGGCCTGGGCTGTGTGTCTTCTTTGATGCCGGTTTCTGTTCCACTTCAAAACTCGGATAGTTTGACTGTTTTGAAGTGCTTGCCTTTCACACGATCCAGGCCTCAGCTAATGATCATTCTTTTGCTGTCATTCGCTGCTTTATTTTTGCTACTGTTTACGGGTTTCCAGGTACTTCTGTATTCTGTATCTGACTTTTTACTTTCCGCCCTGTGACCACGGACAAGACTAATGGCAGGAGTTGTTAATATCGTGATGAAACATTGTCCATGTGGACTTTAGTCTCCTTCCTGTACTCCAATAATGTTTCTGAGTGATACTGATGGAGGCTCAGAATATTCCAGAACACGGATTGAAAGAAGGCTTGACGAATTAACCTTATTTTCTCACACTGTGGTAGCGCCTCCATTCTTCTTCTCCTGAATCTTTGGGTTCTCCTATGGCTTTACATCAAAGACGTCATCTACCTCTCAGGGCCAAACCTCCGCTTTGGTAGAGTTACAGAAGCAGCAGGCATCGTCCTGCTTCGATTCCTTCTGCATTTTTGAGATGAACTGCATCTGGAATTGTTATCAGTTATTCCTGAGCAGGTGAAACATCTTCCAAATACTCCATATTTCACCCCCTTTGAGCAGTTTATGAGCATAAATGACACACATGTCTGTAACTTGTAATTTAATATTTCCACTTGAAATATTTATGAAATGCCCTTGGGTCTGGACAATTTATTTCTGAGATAAAACACAAATGACTTTAGCAGCCCCTGTATTACCCAGAGTCTTTTCCAGACATTAAGATAGATCACAATGGCTTCAGCATTACTATTAATACAATGGTCACAAGCCAAAATGATGCAACCATTGACCCTGCCACCCTGGGTCACCTGACCACATGACGATGGTCTCTAAAATTACACTAACATTTAGCAACAAAGCATGCATTTTCGCTCTGCCATAATTATTACTCATTTGCCTTCTTTTACATTTTCCGTTTTGCCAGCATTCGTTTTCAGTACCATTTTGCATGGACACAATTGTTCAGCACTTTACCAACAACCTGCTCGTAAAAATCTGCCACGCTAACAAACTGCAGCTTGATGGCCGAGTGACACGCAGCTAAATGCTACGTCTGATCAGTGGCAGCATGTATCAGACTTTCTCCCCCAACCGCACCCATATGGCATCACCACAGACCTCCTGCATGAATTCCCAAGCTGGAAATCATTATATACACATCTACCCCACCCTCTCTTCTGTTTAACGAACGTTTATTTTATGTAGCAGACACTTCTGCTAGGCTGAGCTTCCGGCGAGCGCCTGGATATGTGTGTAAGCAGTATTGGGGCAGGAGCTACACAACATCTACCAAACTAAGGAAGAACCTAATAAGACTGAGCTATTCAGATCAGCATAAAGTGCGACATTCAAGGAGCACGGAGCCGTCTCTGGCTAGTAGAGCTGTTCCTAGAACGGATGGGTATTGAGGTTTTTCTCGAAAGTGGAGAAGGAATGTCTCCATCTCATTCCACCATCATCTTACTGAATAAACCAAACCCCTTTCACCAAAGTAATGCCCATCCTGGCTTGCCGGCCCTCAATCGCTGATTCCTCCATCGCAATTGTTGCCAGGCAACCTCAAGTCCTCATTTTGCAGTATTAGATTTATTAAGCCGGTCATGCTTAAGTGATTTTGACTTTTAGTTACAAATTTTTAAATTGGCCCGGGCCTTAATAGCCATTGATGTTTTTTGCTCCATCCGGTAAACAAAAAAACACTTTAATAGTTTTCAGCGTCTGAAAGCGTTTTGTACATCTGGCCTCTCAATTTAATTTTACAGGCTCAACCAGACTTAAGTTAAGTAACCAAAGAGGTCAGTCAGGACAGCCAGCATGCACTGAGTCCATAGAACCAAGTTCTTTATCATAATACGGCAGCATCATTTAAAAATTTCCTGATGCTTCAGTAAAACATATTTCTGTAATTGAAGGGAAATCACCGCTGTTACCATCAGTGTGCAATGCACCAGCTTCTCATCTGCTCCATTGCAGTCTGGATGATATATTCCAGTGGGGCAGGATGCCGGGGGTATTCCAGGGGGCAGGATGCCGGGGGTATTCCAGGGGGCAGGATGCCGGATTATTCCAGCAGGGCAGGATGCCGGATTATTCCAGCGGGGCAGAATGCCAGATTATTCCAGTGGGGCAGGATGCCAGATTATTCCAGTGGGGCAGGATGCCGGATTATTACAGTGGGGCAGAATGCCAGATTATTCCAGTGGGGCAGGATGCTGGGGGTATTCCAGGGGGGCAGGATGCCGGGGGTATTCCAGGGGGGCACTAACAGACCAGCAACTACTACAGCTTCCCAAATGCAATCATTCCTGATAAAACAATGCACACATAATGCTGGGAGCCTGTCTAGGCAAAAACAGCAGAAATGTACAGGAAGCCTGGTAATCAAAAGATTACTGTCATATGCACAGTAAACAGTCAGTTACGCTATACAATGAAATCCTTACTCTGCATGTTCTTCTGGCCCCAGGTAAACACTAATTAAATACAAATTAAGGTGCTTCAGTAAGACAATTAATTAATATGAGTTCAATTATGACAATAAATAAGGAAACACAATGTAATGTAAATGTCATCAAAGATAACGCAGTGCGATGTAAACATATAGAAGAATGCAGCTATGCTTGTGTCTTAAATTAAGCATTAAATTAGTGTTGGACCTGCTGTATCTGATCTGGAAATCCCGCAGGATTTTGACTGACTGACTTGTTTTGTTGGAACATGTTTCACGTAAATACATTAATACTCTGTGAGTGAAAACCGGATCGGTAAGAGTTATGTAGGCAATAAAGGGGCGGGGCTGCTTCTGAGGGCTTATCGCTATGGCGATGACAAAATAATCTCCTTGGAGAAGAAGTTTAGAAAGGAAGAAAATAACAATTACACAGCGCAGGTGACAGCAGAAGAGAAACATTTACAGGAGTTCTCCGAGTGGAGGAGTTCAACAGCTGTCTGAAAAGCTGAAATGTTCTTGATTTGTTTGGAAGAGCAGATTATGCGTGCGGAGATGACTCTCCCTGGACTGGTCCTTATTCCCCATATAAGTCCAATATGAAGTTTTTTTGTTTTATTTTTTCTTTCTCTTTTTTTTCAGTCATGCATGAGGACATATTAGGCTCCAAAACCGCACAAGTGGATGTTGAAAATAGGTTGAAAATAAATGAGGAGATGCCCATTTTTATTAATGTTTTGTAGAATAACAGGGCTTTATTTAATGAGGTGAGTACACAGGTAAATACTATTTTAACTGAAAATGTCATCACACTTCAGCGTCAAGGGAAGAGTCAGGGAAAGAGTCTTGGCAGAAAAGCACATTCTTACACACACAGACATACACATGTCTATATCCAGCACATACTCAGAGGCAGAGTCATATGCACGCACACGCATGTCAACACTCAGGTGACGCTCACTGTCCCTGCTATGTATGACTGAGAAGAATGCATCCCATGTCTGCTCCTGGGAGATGAATCGTTCCAGTGCTGTACCGTGCCATAAACACTGGGAAGAGTGGGGGATCGCTCTGGCTGGACCCTTCTGCCATTCTCACATTTCACCAAAGCTTCTTAGGGTTCAGCTCCTCCGATGTGGTGAGTTGAAGCCTCTGCCTGATTGCTTTGACGGTGTGGGGAAGCACGGACAAACCACAAGCAGCTCCACACTGTTCAATGTGGGTCCTTCCATTGTTACCCTAACAGCATAACTTTGTACCTGCTCTGAATCTCGCATAAAATGCTGCACCCATTCCTGCAAACATATGAAACAAAGTTTTAAATCAGCACCCAATGCATCTCCTGAGGGTAAACATTTACTTCAGAGCTGTTTATTCCTAATGGTTGTAAACATAAGAAACCCAAGCAATGTGACAAGGTGCGGCAGAGTATCACGAAAGGACTTACTCGGTATGTATTTCCAGAGATACGGCTGGAAACCTTCACCCAAATCCCTCCATCCCTCCATCCATCCATCCATCCATCTATGCATCTCAACACACACTGTAATCAAACCCACAACCCCTGAGAATCAAACTCCACTGATACACATACCCCAAGAATTATTTCACCTAAGTAATGCTCTCTTTCTATAAATTGGGTAACCTCTGAAATACATTTAAGGTGCTCTAGTGACACTAAATTAAGACAAGAAAGCCCCAAAAATCTGCGAGGCCAAAAACAGGTGAATATATCTCAGCGTTTAATTATTCCATCTCAATAATTTCCATCAAAGGCTTTTAGGGTTTTTCCATCAAGGGCCTATTAAGGACTGGGGGGGCTGCAGAGCCTAACCTGAAGGCTGCGATCACAAGGTAGGGGCACCAACCCACCACGATCGGGTTACTCCAGTCAGCCTCAGCAACTTTTTGGACTCCATACACATGGAACCCTAGAGGAGACTCGAACCCTGATCCCAGAGGTGTGAGTCGACAGTACTAACCACTGCATGTGTGTGTGTGTGTGTGTGTGTGTATTTGCATATGTCATTTCCTGAATTTAAATTTAGATTAATAGTAAAAGTAATGTCTGGATAAGTGCTCCTGAGAGGATTAGCTGTTATCTTTTATGAAAGGTTTCAAAACGAAGAATTTAGTTGATCAACTTATGATTCGGACTCCACAGGGCAAAAGGAGTATGCCCCCCCGCCCCCCCCCCCCCCCCCCCCAACACACACACACACACACACACAAGGTGCAGAACACTGGGATGAGTCACATTCCCTGGATCAGCAGTGGGTTTAGCAAAGGCTTTGGGGAAGGAGGGGCAACCAAAACAGTTTACTGAGCTAATCCAAAGGGAAACACTGCTCTGTCTGTAGTTCTGGAAACGACAGAATCCCTCTCGATTAAACCTGCAAACTGTCTTTTTGTGAGCTATTTGAGGGACAAAAGATGCAAAAACTTAGAAATCTGAGATTTTAAATGAAGACACCAGTGAGCTATTAGAAGAAACTGGGAAAGATATCCTAAAATGTAACTTCTGCGGGGCTTTGGAACACGACTACTCAGAGAAAAGCCATTCAAAGACGCAATGCCCTTTGTACAGATGTTTATTTATTTCTTGTAGAAAATTCAGCATAATTTTGAGGTCCCACTTCAAACCTCTTTTCTCCAGTTTTTCTGATCTCACTCTGTTATGCACATTAACATTATGAGTATTCTTCATAAACTTAATTTTAACTTGAGGCATTTCCCTGGCACGCTGTTTAATCTGCATACATATCCGCAGCAAATCCATCCTTTGTGCTTAATCCCGAAACATCCACAGAATCAACATGATTCCCAGACCTTCACGCCTCATTTAAACTGGCAACTTTAGGCAAAACAGCTTCCAATGTTGCCTAATCAAGACAATGTTACAAGACATTTTTCTGCTATATTAACTGAAAGACCTTTAGTAGATTTGAAAAGATAATCTTTTAAAATATATGTAAACTGTCCTGGCAATATCAGTACAAGTCAGTATGTTAAGAGATTTTTTGTGCATCAGGAATCATAAACAAAATATACTCATTATTTTATGAACAAATCAAACTCCATCCATCCTCCCATCTGTCCATCTGTACACCCATCCATCCATCCATCCATTTTCCATACCCGATTGTCCTATTCAGGATTGTGAGTCTGGACCCTATCCCAGAAGCTATGGTCTCAAGGCACAAAATAGACTCTTTAATTTGATTATAAATAAACAAAATGAATTTACATACATTTTATATCTTCACAATGCATTCACTTTGCTAAAAATACATTAAAATACATTCATCCACTGCGGCATTATATTCAAGCAGCACTGTGTTAAATTTTAATCTGCGTTCACAGATACTCTCATCTATTATTGTCATAATTTAACACTCCACCTATTCCTTTAAAATAAAAGCACCTGTTCACTGAATACATATCCGTCCATCTTCCATATCCGCTTACAGAGTCATGATGTAAATACATACAAATGAAAAAATGCAACTGTATAGATCCACATGACATGCAAAACTGTGGAAATATCATTTTTATGTTCAGATTTTGATGAAATCCCAGATTTTTTACCGTTTATGCAGAGAGAGGAGTAAATCATAAACACAGTGTAAACACTGCCCTGGTTACTGTCCATTTGCTGGGAAAAACAGAACATTGCAGCTGTCCATATGGATGCTATTTACAATGGGCACCAATAAAACAGCGAGCTTTGTTATGCTTTCGCAAAAAATACATTCAAATGGCTGAAAAACAATCAGGTTAAACATCTTAAAAGACGAAATAATTATTAAAATAAAACAAATTGTCCGTCGGTATAGAAGACTGTAATTAAGTGCTTTTACTGTAGTGTGGACTTTGGCTACCTCGATATGATAATTAACGCTTGTAAACACATATGAAAGCCATCACTTTTTAATAATAAATAAGCCTAAATGAACATATAACCTCAGTACCAACAGGAGTCCTTTGTGACTCTGTACACAGTGGCATCCCAGTCATCACAGCTTGAGAAATGTCACCTGATAATTTTGTTGTTGATACCTTTAAATCCCCCTTTCAACACAGATTTGGCCACCATCTACAAAAAAAAGTAAATAAAAACGCAGTTGGTTTCCAAAATGAACACTAATGAGCATTTTTTTTTTCTTTCAAAGAAGACAGGTTTTCCAAAATTCTGCTAGTCCAACAGCTTGGCTTGCAGAAACAAAATATTTTGTGAGGACACTGCCAGCCTCGTGATTCTACTTTTTAGAACATTTGCTGTTGATTTGCGGGGCTAGCTGATGTTTGAATGCTGCAGAAGGGTTTGGACGTAGCGGCGAAGTACATTCCAAAGTCTGTTATATGTTGTATATGAATTGCATTGAACGCTTGTAATGAGCAGAGACAGGAAGCCACAACCAGTGTCCTGAAATGCTCAGAAAACACTGGGAATGGGATTGTAGCACTGCATCTGGTTTAGCTATTCAGGCTACCTTTGGAGCAAACTTCAAATGAGGTGTGATAGGATTGGAAGGGTAGAGAGTCAGGCCAGTTCAGGGGGTGTAGATGGATCTGGGGGACTTGGTCCATCCCAAACACTCTTGAAGAACTGTAGAGAATACCTTTCGTCTTCACAAAAGTCATAAAATTGCCTCAGACTTCAAAGAAGATAACCGCAGGCAATAGCCGGGGCAGATGTCTTTTGTTTGGTTCTGCGTGGCGTCATGGAAACAGCCCGTTTTGTTTTTTTTTTTGCCAGTCTAGAAGGTTCTCAGTGCAATTCTTCACACCCTGGCTGGAAAATCCGTTGTGGCATTTTTACATCCTGTGGGAGAAAGTGCTTTCAGGTGGGCCTGGAGTCCCCAGCTTAACGTGGGATCAGCCTGGGAGTCAGCAGGTGAATAATGGCCACTGGAGGTTCCTGGTGAGGTTTTCGCTCCCAGGTATAAGCAGCTAGCTGTTGAAAGTCAAGTCAAGTTACACCTTGCTGTCCTATCAAAATAGGCAGGCAAACGGTCAAAGGAAATTACATTTATCCAAGACTTTAAAACACAATTGTAATCAGAACATGAGAAGTTTTACCCACACGACAATAATACATATATTTTTCAACTAGGGATGTGCGGTGGGTTTAACTGTACAGATAGAGCTGGGATCTGAAGGATTTTGTAATTGCTGTCTAATTACCAATTTCAAGTCAATGAAATTGTCATGCTAAAAGAAAAAACTTTCGATAAGACAGCATGTTAAGGAATTGGCTACTGAACCAGCTGAGGAGTTACTAAAACGTTACTGCAACGTTACCTGCCGGTTCTCATTAGGGTCCAGAGTGCCGCTGTCATCTAAGCTACGGTTATACTCCCAGCATGCCGCAGTACAACTCAATCTCTCTGTTTTCTGCTTCCAGATAAATCCCCCAGGTCAGCTCGCTGATTTCAGACCAACATAAACACGCTCCAGGATTCCCATTGGCACCATCTGCGGCCAAAACAGATTCAGCCCTAATCCCAGTACAATCCTGGCATATCCTATGATCCCAGTCTCACATCGAACATTGTCACAACTTCGTTAACGTAATTGGATTGTGGTGCGCCGTTCAGATTTGTCTCTCCGGATTGATCTAATGCCTTACCCAGTGCAAAAAAACCCTGATATTTACTAATTTGGCGTCTCCTGCTATCCATGGTCGGAGCCTCATTTTTTCCACTGAGCTTTCTTCAGGAACAGACGTGTGCTTCTCATTTTCTCCTCTGGAGGCTTTTTTTGTTGGACAGAAATGTCATGGTTTAAAAAGGCCATGGCTGACACTGATGGTATAACGTGAACCATGCTCATATACCAAGCTGACAAAAAGGAAACAAACATAATTCCAGTATTATTTCCTAAACACGCAAGTTACCCTCCATTTTTGATGTTACAATCTATTTATATTCAGTGATCATGTGAATAGATTCTTTATTACCATCAAATTATTTTATACTAGCCATACAATTTGTCGTGTCGAAATTAATTTTTAGGCCTTTGATCCAACTTACTCATAATGAACTTGCTATTATACTGCAGGCAGTATTATTACTAATGTTCAGTCCAAGAACAGATTTATGAAGAGGAAAGGTCACTTCACAATATTCATCAAGAAATCCTGGGACTTGGAACTGAATTACTGGCTTTACAAAGTATCACATGAATCGTCCTTCAAACGCATCCCAGTGTATGGGTGACTCTGAGATGACGGCCAGTGACAGGCCTTCTGTGTTCAGTTGCTGCCATCAGATTCCACATGAGGGACATATCTAGGAACTGTCTTCACGGGACCCAAAAAGGGTATTGGGGGTCCAATATGATATGCTTTCATGGGGCCCAAAATCTCTAGTGGTACCCCTGTCTAACTTTCGGCGTTTCTGTTTTCTGTCAAACACATCCATCCAGAGTATTATCTGAGTATTATCAGAGTATTGCTAGAGTATCTTTGCGAGGAGGAAGACCTCACATCATGTGTGACCTGCCTCCTTTGTACTTATCGCAACCCCACAACCGCATCAACCTACTCAGCCACACTGTGGCTGTCCCAGGCCCTGTAACTGGCACAATATGTGTCTGTGAGATCTTCCCAGTCTTGACAACGGAGAAATAGCACACACGTGTACTGACTGCTCCAGTGTGCACCCAGTATCTACCGTATACGGCCCCCATCCATGGAACTGGAAGTGATTTTGCTTACTGTTTCACACCAAATGATTCTTTAAGCATTTTCCAGCTAGATACTCTCACTGACTTGAATGGTTTTGGGCAAAATAAGAGCTGCTTAAGATGCTGAACTGTGTGGTGTTTCTATATGGCACTGTACCTGTAATCAGTAGGTTGTTGGTTCAAAGTCATGGGTTGGCAGAGTGATGTCACTGTTGGACCCTTGAGTAAAGGCTAATTGTTCCAAGGACTGGCTGACCCTTCTTTCACAAAAAAATGCATGTCACATTCGATAAAGCGTCTGCTTAATAAATAAAATGTAGCTGTTATTCCAACCGTTTATGGACATTTTCTTCCCAGTTATGAAACCAGGAGAGAATAATGAGTACATAGACTAGATAAGGAACTCTCTGGGAACGTGAAGCTCAGGTTGAAAGCTTCCTGGGGGTGTTGGAGCTTGGGGGGAGGGGGAGAGCTGTCTCTCTTTACTGCCTCTGCATCCAAGGTCAGCGCCGCTGGAAATGAGAAGCAGCTGAAAGCAGGTCAGACCTTCCCATCCAGCCGCTCTGCGGAACGGCGCTGTCAACACCCCCCACTAACTCACACACGCTACAGGTCCCCCTCCCTGAATATTGTAAGTTGCACTTAACCTGTCTGCCATCCTACCTTTCCTGCAGCCTACAGGGCCCAGGAATCACCAAAACATCTGTGATGTTAACCTGCAAACTTCCTCTGCAAAGCCATTTGAAGAGATAGATAAGAATCTTTGGAACATAAATAATTCTTAATAATATAAATAATATATGTCAGGATCGGTGCCTGTCTGTCCTTGTCCCATGTGTCTTATCCCCATTTGGCCAGCAGGTGTCACTGGCCATCCTGTTTCCCCCCTCTGGCTTGTAGCCCCATAGTCCCTAGTGTGTTTCCTTACTCCCCAGGCTGCTGCGTGACTTAACAGACTGAGCCCTCGTGGTACCTCCATTTTCTGGTTTCCCCGTTGACCCTACACTCAGACTCCAAGCTTCACTCTCACCTCTATACGTGTGCGTGTCTTTAAAAAGGAGAGCAGGATGGGATATGTAAAAACTAACACATTCCAATGTATCCATTCTCATACTTGTACAAATGACAAAAATAGCAAATAAGGCTTCATTGTATTTTAGTAAATCCCTCAGATATGAAAGTCATTTACATTATTTAAAGAGAAATATAACATCTTCCTGCAAAACTGCTTAAAAATGACCCCGTTCTCCAGCAGCGCATGTTGCTCCGGCTGTCAGCGGCCCGATGTTGATTTATAAAGGACGTCGTCTCTGCAGAAAGACGTGATTCATATCACATGGGTCACCGGCACGCAAAGCCCCAATTATGCTGCAGTTTTCCCAGGCCATTCTGCAAACAGTGAGGAAGCTTATCATTAGCACATGTACCCTGTGTAAAGCGTATGGGTCGGCAACTTGGGGGGGGGGGGGGGATCGGGCTATAACTCATGAACATGGCATCGGAAGGTTTTTTGATCACGGCGCTTGTTTAAATGTGGCCCCGTGCATCTGCTGCAGTCCATTATGAGCCACGAGACCCATTTCAGTGCAGAACATCAAACATTAAAGCTACTATACAAATACGTAATATGCTACATGAGCTTAGGAATGTGAGAAAGTTTGCATTTTTTTTTTATCTTATAATTTTTTACATTTTAAATATAATTAATTATAAGATGTATTCTAAAAATATTAAATGATACATATACACCCGAGGAAACAGTTGTATGAATGTTTTGCCCCTTTTATAATCAAATATCCAAGTAAAGAAAGAAAAGCTTAATTGTGGATAAGCATAATTCTATTCATCACCGTATTATTCAATGCACATAAAACATTTCAGATGTTTAAATCTGTATGTCCTTCAGCCAACAGTAGTGCAGATCCAAAAATGTCCATAATAATAGGGGGAAAAATAGCATATAAAATCCTGTGATGCGTTAAAGGCATGCAGTTATTATGCGGGAACGGGCTTGATGTGGGTGGTTGTGTTTCGTAAAAAATGGGCAAGATGATTAAACTGAAATTAATTTAATGGCATAGCTAATCACAGCTGTATAACAGCTGTATCCACATCGATATTTCAAGAAGAAAATCCATTTCATTAGAATGATCACGCACTGTTTCACGAATGGATCGACGTGTGCAGGTAAGATCAGCTGGTCCATGGATTGATGCTGCTCAGTGCAAGACACGCTGTTGATGGATGAGGAAAAAACAATAGTCAAAGCTGTAAAGAGCACTGTAAGAAAATATGAACATTACTGTCATTTCAAGCTAATCAAATGAACAATGAATTTATTTATTATAAATGCATAAATACGAAAGCGAATTACCAAGCAGTTAAAGAATAAATTACAAACTGCAGCATAATTAGCTTAAAACGAATTAAATTACGTTTTTTTCTTTTTCTCACTCTCTTGCTAATTCCAGATAAATTGAATGTCACATGGTTTTAATCTGTAATTAAAAAGCCCCTAAATGTATTGAAGTGTCACTAAGTCTAAAGCCAGTCACAGACGCTGGTGTTTTCATTTACAGCTACATGTGTTCAATTACTTGTTGTGCATATTACACATCCTGTGCACCAAAAATAGCAGTTGTTCATTTGCAATTAATTGCAGCCAGAAATGGACTCCAGATCATTTCCTAGGGGAACAATAAAAGACAAATAAATATTAGAATATTGGATATTGGATTGACAATAAACATTTTTTTTCAAATGTTTAACCAGATTATCTCAGCTAAAGCAGTTGATACCAACTAAACTGGAAACTATTTCATGTTAGAGCATTAATCCACATTGACATCCTCAACTATTTCATCAGTCCTTCAGGCAACATAACTGTTGGGAGGAACTTGTCTAACCTTGCAAAGCCCCCCCTCCCCACCCTGCACAACCAGCTGCAAAAGCCTTTATATGTATAGTACAGTTCCTATTGTTTTTCCCTTCGAGACATCTATGCATTTTTCTTTGAACACACAAAGTGTCAAAAACCCCTTTTACATGCTCTATTCAGCCTGAATAATCCCAATAGAGACTCACATGACACTCTATTTCATGATAGTCACGTTATATAAAGTGATATGGTTTTCATACTCACACTTGTTTGATGTTTCCTAGGCGTGATACACAAAAGTATGCATTCATTCTTTTAAACGCTGTTTGTACTGTTTTATATTTTATTAATCTGAAATGTTTTATAGGAACATCATAAACCAAAGGTCTTAAAATGTTTTCATGTGTCACAGAGTTTTGGCCTTGATTTTCATTATGTACTGAGATACTACATCAAAGCCGCATCTAGTGCTCATTTGTCCTAATTCTGACCCAAACAGGCTAATCCTATTAAACACGTGGCGCTTTGCGGAAAAACTAGTAATAGGATACAAGAAGAAAAGGAACAACATTGAAGCATAGACTTAAATAATCAAACAAAAGACATTCAGTTTGATGATGCAGATCATTTGTGACTCTTCTTTACTTTTTTGTGAACACAGGAATGGGCCAAGTGAGCGAACTTCTAGAATCATAAACTTTGGAGAAGTTGGCATGGATCTCGTAGATGATGGGGAGAGACATGAGAGAGCTGTATCTTCATATCTTCAGGCTTTGTGTCCTGAACTTCATCTGCTGATACACAGAATGCTGCCCTCATTAAATGCATTCAGGCTCCAGAACTACTGCAGAGGAAGCTGCATTTTTCTCGTCCCTGTTTTCATGCATTTGACAGCCCATGTGACTGACAGTTGAAAAAACTCTACAGACAAACATGTTCTGGATGGAATAGACAGGGCATAATTCAAGTTCCAGTCTTCCACCTGAGCAAATACATGATGTTTGGGACAATATATGTAAGATTAGTCGGTTAGAGTTAAAATAAAAATTAGCATTAAGGGATCCCTGTGTTCCAGCTAGAGAAATCTGCCAGTATGTCTTGATTTTAGGGGTTGTTCTGAAATCCATTAGCAAAGACAACATGGGATAAAATGTGTAAATTGAATTTAGCTTAGGTTTCCAAGAAAGTAAACAGAAAAATATGAACTGAATATATTATAGTCAGAATATTACTGTCACTTAGAAGCTTCTAGACTGGTGAGATCTAATTACATCCAGATGCGGAAAGGATGAGCTCGTCTGTCAAGTAATCTAACAAATGTCCGGATTCACGGTATCATTCCAGGAGTGACTGCCTGAAGACATAGAATGCATTAGCTGCTTATCTAATATTTATTTTTCCTTTCACCACGGACACCTTTTGTCATTTTAAATCCGTCCTTGAAGATCTGTGTCAGAGCCTCTAACTGATTTTCATGGGCTGTGACTGAAGTGGACTTTTTTAATACTCTGTTTTACTGTAGTGTCTACTTCTGACAACTGGCTATGGAAAAGAAGTATTATACCATTAAATTTGCACCGCTTAAATTCACACCATAGACATTACTTAATCCAACTGAAATACTATGTCATGTCTGACTGGATACTGCTTTTAGCTGCAGTGTTGAAATGCTCCCTTCTGGAGTATTTGATTGGATGACCTCTATCTGTTGCTGCCTCTAACACACACTACATGCTCTGCTGTATCTAGCTGGGCACTCTGCATCCTGTCTTGACCAGTAGGCGACCCCCTTCCCAGCTGCCGGTGACAAGACACTCTATACTCGGCTGTTTCTGTGCTAAGATGCGACCTCCAGTGCGCAGTGCTGACTGAAGAAGGCAGGCAGCAGGTCGCTGCCGTAATCGTTTGCGGTGTTGTCAGAGCGCATGCCGTCGCAGACTGCTGCCTCGGTGACCTCCCACCTTCCTCACTGCTCGCCAAGTCGTGCTTGACACCAGCTGGGGCGACCTTCAAGGTCACGCCATGTTAGCAGCCCCCGGACTGCAGGGAGAGGTCGGCCCGTCCTCAGGTGTGGCTCGACAGGAAATGGGGAGTTTATTTTCTCTGTTATTCCTCACCGGGGTTCGGATGCTAGCAAGGAAATATTGAAAAATGTTTGTGTCTAAGTTCATGGGGGTGTGGACTGGAGGTAATATTTCATGAGCTTCCTGTGAGAGAATAACGACTCTCCCGTCTGCAAACATGTCCCTCTGGGGGCAAATCTGTTAGATTTTCTGTTCTTCTTTCATCCAAGCTGAGACCAGAAGGTTCTCAGGAGGGAAGAAAGATCCAGCAACTCGGACTAAAGACACCAACTGATCTAGATATGACCCAAATATCTGGTGAGACGGTCCTTCATATTCATTTATTTTTCTTGTATCAAATTTATTCATAAACTAAACTAAAACCTGATTTCCTGATTAAGACCCCTTGTTTTCAAAGCAAAAACAGATACTGTATGTTTATCAGCACATACAGTTTTCATAAGCTATGAAGCCACATCATATACAGTACAGCTCAAATGTTCACGATTGTTAAATGAGCGTTTCACAATTAGTTTGGATCGTGGCTGATTTTATATGCAAGTTTAAAGAGTTTGCCTTCAACAATGGTGCCCTTGAAAATTTAACGGTACAGATGAGTCATAGGACTTGGAAATCACTCAAGGGGTAGGGTGGCCCCTGCCTGTTAAAGTTGTTGTCAGAAGTTGAACACAGACATTTGACAGAAAACATGATGGGGACCTTCATACCAAGGCAATAGGAAAACAAACTTAAAGTGATTAAAAGTCTAAGAGGATAATTGAATTTCTCATAGATATATATCAGACCAGAAATGTTTGTCATCACGTACAGCTACTTTCTGGCAAAACTTCAGCCTCATAAATGCACAGTATAGTTTCCTCGGCAGAGCAATAATACTCCAACCTCATAAATTCACAGTACACTTCACTGTACAGATCGATAATACTACACCCTCATAAATTCACAGTATACTTCACTTGACAGAATGATAATATCTAAACCTCATACATGCACAGTACACTTTACTGGACAGATTGATAGTACTCAAACCTAAAAAAGTTTTTTTATTTTATGTTTAATTTCTTCTATTTATTTCATATTTATACCATAAATACGTACCTCTGCAGTTCCTTGTTATATGTCTGCTTTGCTGTTTGGTTTTGTGTTGTCTAATCCTGTCACGTTACATGTTACTGACTGGGTGGCATGAGTAAGGATTTCTCCGTACTGATGTACAAAAGGCGAATAAAGAATCTGGAATCTTTACAATTAACACCCTTGTTTTGGACAGCCGACCTTCACATGGTCAAATCCTGACACTTTCCCAGGCATCATCATTCCTCCTCTTCTTGACTTCATAGGTTCTTACTACTGAAAACAACTTACATAATACCAGAGGTGGAGATTTCAGGTCCAGCGAGTAAAAATCCAGACCAAGATTTTGTTTCAACCAACCAGTTGAGTATAAAGAGTCACAGTCACAGAGTACTCAACTGGTTGGTTGAAACAAAATCATGGTCTGGATTTTTACTCCCTGGACCTGAAATTTCCACCTCTGCTTAATACCTTGTTTTTGGAACTTTGCCAAAACAATAATGTAGGGTTTGCATAAACATAATTAGTATTGTTTTCCGTCAGATGATTCTACAGCATGTATGAGTGAATGGAAGTCTCTTTGTTGCAGCAGGTATGGAAAAGTGGCGGTCCAAGTTTTTATTTCGGCGGAGTCTCAGCAAGTTACACGCAGTCCAATTGTCCACCCGGAAATCAGTTATGATTGCTGGTTGGGTCCGGCTGAGCTATGCGTTGAGTTTGGGGAACGTACCTGCAGACAGTGCTTGAGGTCCTCGCATTGTGCTGACATTCTGCATGTGTTTCTGAGGCAGGGCCTCCATCACGCTTGTTCTATGGGTCTCTTGTTTTAGGGGGTCGGGGTGAAACCTATTAATCAGCTACGTCAAGAGGCTGTATTTTGTGTAGCGAAATGTGCCTCCGGACCACGGGGAAGTCAGATATGGTCACAAGCCATGGAGCAGCCACCTTGCTACCATCAAACTGTGCTGTCTTCGCCATGTTCCTCCAATGAATGTGCAGAGTATGATCTCATTCAATGTTTCGTCTAATGAAAAGTGAGAATGTTATAATGAAAAACTTTTTAAAAAAACATTGAAATGTCCTAGCAAAAGACATGCTGTCTTGGTATTTCTTTATGACCCAAGGATTAAAATTGGGACAGCCTGTCTTTTGTCTGTTTGACATTAATATCTGTGTAAACCTGAATTAAAATGCTTGCCTTCTACTGAATTTCATTTTTGATTTATAATAAGACTTGTAAAACCCAGACTGGGATTGGATATTTGAAAAAGGTCAAAGTGGTAGTTGTATGAATACACAATTAACAAAAACTTCAAATAAAAGATTTCATACAAAGGCAGTTTCCATTAACAATAAAAAGAAATATTCCTTTAAAAACTGCTTGTGGGGTTCGGTTATTTAAAAACAGTGCCAGACTGGTTAATTGGTATGTCATAAGATTCCAAGAATTTCCAAATATTGAGTAATCACTATTGTCAGGGTGTTATATCGCACTAATGGGATCCTTTTAGCCGTAAAAGGAGCACTTGTGATACAGCAGTGACAGTTATTTAGCCTGGATGGCTAGGTTTAATGTAAGGAATACTCCTGAAACCAGAAGTGGAAAATTCAGGTCCAGGAAGTACAAATCCAGACCAAGATTTTGTTTCAACCGACTAGTAGAGTGCTCTGTGGCTGCGAATCTTTATGCTCAACTGGTTGGTTGAAACAAAATCTTGGTCTGGATTTGTACTTCTTGGACCTTTCCACCTCTGCCGGAAACTAAGAAAAAGGTTTTGAAAAGACAACCCTTCAGTCTATGCAAAGCAACATCGCTTAAGTTAATTTAAATGTTGCCTGTGGTAGAAAATGTTTACATGGCATTTTCATGGAATACCGCCTTTAAAGTATCCATCCAACAAGTATTGGGATCTCCTTAGGCTGATGCATGCGGTTTGTTGTAGCATGTCATTCATTCATGATTAATTCATTAAATCATTAATTCATTAAATCATTAATTCATTAAATCATTAATTCATTAAATCATTAATTCATTAAATCATTAATTCATTAAATCATTAATTCATTAATTCATGGTTCATTCATTCATGATTCATTCATTCATGATTCATTCATTCATGATTCATTCATTCATGATTCATTCATTCATGATTCATTTATTCATGATTCATTCATTCATTCTGAGGGGAAATTCTTGGAAAACATTAAAAACTTCACTTCAAAGACAGAACAATACTTAGCTAGCATAACAGGCTACTACACAGAGATAAAAGATCAATCGCTGATTTTCATGACATTGCTAAGGAATGAAGCTACAAATATTGGATCATTATCGCATGGCTCTCAACTTCACAGACCTTATTTACATCATGATAACTTCAGAACGACAGTAATTACAAGGTTATATTTCTGTGATGTTGATTTGCAGAATCTTGTAGTATCGAGTTATTTTACTGTACATTTACTTTGCACAATTAAAAACGTCAAAAGCTCTCAGCTGGCTGCCTATATATGCAGTATTTCCGTAAACATCTGAAAATACTCAAGTTCTTTCTTATAACCTAGTCAGTGTGACACAGATTTTGACCAATTCTCTGATATTTATAATATTTAATTTCATTTTATAAGAAGCATCTCCTCGAATTGTCAGGTATATCAAGTTATATTTTAAGACTTTTTTGTGTCTCTCATTTTGTGTGGGGACAGAGTGGTGGCTCTGAGGCTAGGAATCTGTGCCAGCAACTGGAAGGTTGCTGGTTCTAATCCTGTGGAAGCCAGGAGTGATTCTACTCCGTTGGGCCCTTGAGCAAGACCCTTAACCTGCAATTGCTTCATCCTGGGTCTGATGTTAATCTACATCCAGCCCTATAAGGAGGTCCTCCAACTAACAGGGAATAACTTGGGGGTTGGTAGCAGGTCTAGTGTGGTGCTGAGGTATCACCCACCACATGGCTGCACTCAAGTTCTCATCCCTGAGGTGGCTTGTTGTTTGGAGGGTGCAACAACACACTGTATCAGTGCATGATCTTTGCCTCTTTTTGTGTCTGGAACTATGGGGGGAGTGGAGGTACAGAGGCTGGGGCTGGGTTAGGGTTGCTCGTAAAGGCTGGGTTACAGAAGCACGGTAAGCTACTGATGCTGTCAGTTTAATTAGCTGTTAGAGAAAATGATCCTCATAGGGCCTGTGAAAGCTTTGTACCTTCCTCTTCAATCAGATGGAGTAACACGGTAATAGTATTCGCAGTTCAAAATAAACAATGGTGTAATCGATGTAATTGGAGGGTAGGGTTTGCAGGCTAGCCTAGAGAAGTCAGGCCCCAAATTACTTCCTGTTTTCATTTTAGGGTATTGAACGAGAAATTCTTGCCTGATTATTACCGCATGTCTGAATCCGTCCACATAGACTCGAAAGCTGGATCTCCGTGTCTGTGTACTGAGGTACTGAGTTGTTTGTGTTGGAGGCAAACTGTTTACGAGCGATAAGTCATCGACACCTTCGACACGTAAACGTTAGCTTGACCTAGCATTCCTGCCCTGTTGTGTCATGCTTATTACCCCACACAGGTGACTGGCAAATGAAAACAGGCTGGACGACCCTCACCACAGTAAGGTTCTCTTCTCAACCGTGTCGCCCACAGTCCAAGCGTGACGGATACTTCACTTCAATAGATGGTAATTGCAACAAGCCTCCTTTATACTTCAGATTAATGACACTATTAGGGGGAAACCCAACCTTTCAGGTTTTATCTTACATCACCGTCTCCGCTGGATAAAGTCAACTGCGATTGAGTCTGTGAAACACAGCAATGAAATATTCATATTTTTAAGCTGATATTCGTGCCGTGTGGTTACATAAATTTCACCGGAGATAAGTGATGGAGGAAGAGCACACACTCTTTGATGTTCCCTGTTGTAAACTAAAGTCTTACCTCTGATATTTACAAACCATCTTCAAGCAAATGTCAGGTCAAGGCCTGTAATGTCGGGTAGTTGTATATTTGCATGTTCTGCATGGAGATGCTGTGCTGCTGTGCTACTCAGTACAGTATTTAATAATAATTTTTAAAAAACTGTTTATGGTTGTAAAACAGGCAGGTGAATAACCTTAAAGCTCCCTGCTTTTCCATAGCCAAAGAAACTCAAACTTTCTGCTTTAACTGGCTAAACTAACAGTCAGGGTGAGAATCAGGAGTCAGCATGGAAAATATACAAAGCCCAGTGACAAACATGAAGATAAAACAGTGTGTTAAGGTTTTATTTCATTTGGCAACAGGGCACAGGTGGTTTATTCTGTTTACTGCTATGTGAGTCTTTGCACGATCCAGAGACTCGCCTTTCGGCTAAATTGATGAAGTTGTCCTTGGTGTTTGCCTATGTGTATAGGTATCTCTATGTGTATGAGAACCCTATGATCAACCTAGGTCTTGTCTAAAGTAATCTCAGACTTAGCCAGAAACAGACTTTATATGACTGTGATCATAATTGATGAAGTGGATACTGATTATGTATGGATGGACTGATGGATGGACAGATGGATGGATGTATAGTTGTTATGAGAATAGCATGTGCAAGTTGCAGGTTTAGGTTCTATTATGAATCCTTTTCATTATACCAACTTATTCCAGAACTGGATTTAAAAATATCCTCAAAAATGCACAGGGCACTGTACTGGATGGAGCGTCAATACACCAGCCTCACAGATACACAGTATACTTTACTGAACAGAACGATAATACTCCATCCTCATAGAAATACCATACAGTTTACTGGACAGAGTGATGATACTCCAACCTCATAAATGCACAGGGCACTTTACTGGACAAAGTGTTAACAAAACACAAT